>NW_008410893.1:0-270 GCF_000622305.1 Nannospalax galili | reverse complement strand
ATTTAAAACACGGATGTGAGCCACAGTGTGGAATAAAGAGAAACAGACAAACGTCATTTTAATAGTATGTTTTAATTAATTCAAGGCATAAAAATATCATTTTCCATATATAATTGCTGTTGAAATTGATATACTTTCTAATCTTTTGTACAAAGACCTTGAAATATGGTATGTATTTTACACTTACATTATCTGTCAGTTCAAACTAGCCCATGCCACGAGTCACCAGTGGCTATGACAATTTGGTATCTCAACATCTCACTGCCTCAC
>NW_008410892.1:0-270 GCF_000622305.1 Nannospalax galili | reverse complement strand
GACAATCTGCACGTCAGAATGTGCAGGTGGCACGACCATGTGCACGTCAGAGGGCGTAGCTGACATGACCATCAGCATGTCAGAGGGGCAGGTGACATGACCATGTGGATGTCAGAGAGGGCAGGTGACACAAACTTCTGCACGTCAGAGAGGGCAGGTCACACGAACATCTTTATGGCAGTGAGGGTAGTTGACACGATCATGAGCACGTCAAAGTGTTCAGGTGACACGACCATGTGCACAACTAAAATGGCAGGAGACACGACCATC
>NW_008410891.1:0-270 GCF_000622305.1 Nannospalax galili | reverse complement strand
TCGGGCTCCTCTTACTCTGCCAGCCCACATGGAAATTTTCCCTTCTTTAATTAAGTGGGCTTCGGACTTCATCCTTGCCCGAGGGGACCTCAGACATTCCCCTTCTGCTTATTGGGGCCTCGATGTTGTCTCATCTACTCAAGAGACTTGTGACCTTCCCCATAGCCATGGTCGACTTGAGACCTTCCCCTTGTACATAATGATGATTCAAACATATTGTAGTTAAAAGGGCCTTGATCTTTCCCTTTTCACCAAGGAAACTACAGATCT
>NW_008410890.1:0-269 GCF_000622305.1 Nannospalax galili | reverse complement strand
TGTGTGTGTGTGTGTGTGTGTGTGTGTAATTCATATAGAACATCCCAAACAATCTTATTCATCTTTATACCGACATTCCAAATGGCACCTTACCATAGCTCCTGCCCCAACTGGAACCTATATACTCTGTCACCCCTGTTACTGCCCACTGTGTTAGTGCCCTCGGCCAGTTCCCAGTGCAAGTCCATATACTGAGTTTAATCACCCTATCTAGAGGTGCTCCAGCAGCTGATCTAGCAGCAGTCAGTTGCCAACAGTCCTTTAGATTG
>NW_008410889.1:0-270 GCF_000622305.1 Nannospalax galili | reverse complement strand
CTGAGAACCAACCCAGGTCCTCTACAAGAGCAGCCAGTGCTCCTAACCACTGATCAGTTTCTCCAGCCCTTGAACCATTTTTAAAGAGAAAATAACAGGAAAGAACACTGCAGAGAGGTTCATACCTAAATAGTTGACTATCACCGTGCTCTGAAATGCCTACATGAAGAATAAAAGGTCCCAAGGGTCACTTCCAGTGATGTAAACACAGAGGGGAAGACACTCAGGATGGGGGTGGTACTTGTGCCCATAAGTACACACACATAAGCA
>NW_008410888.1:0-270 GCF_000622305.1 Nannospalax galili | reverse complement strand
TTTTTTCCTTCTTCTTAGTTTTTCTATTTTCCAAATTCTCTGGGGTGAGTATGTATTCCCCTCTGACAACAAAAATCCTCTCATCAAAGATAGTCCTGAGTAATTAATTATAGGTCTGATTTCACTTTTCTAGGGCTACAAAGAGAAGAATAAATTCATAGCAGCTCAAGGTAAGCTTTTTTAAAGTTGATTTCTGAATAGTATGTTTATCTAACTGCAAACATTCTACTGGGTTTTCATGTGACTGTGTGAATGTACACTAATGTATCT
>NW_008410887.1:0-270 GCF_000622305.1 Nannospalax galili | reverse complement strand
AAAGAAGTCTAGCATTCCAATAGGATAGCATTTATTCATCTATGCTGGATTACAACTGCCATTATTGTATATAAACTTAAGCTGACAGTTACAGTATACAACATATTATTATAATAATCTTTGAAATAAGGCCATCAATGAAATTGGAGTATAGATCAATAGATTTCAAATTAACAAATAATACAGTTATTTAATTCCCTACAGCTACCTATAAGTTCATCAATTAAACATAATTACTTACCTAAGTACAGCTATTAAAGGTGCATATAT
>NW_008410886.1:0-270 GCF_000622305.1 Nannospalax galili | reverse complement strand
GAACTCAGCTCTTTCCAACAGTTTTCCAGTTTTGAGGCATCTCAAGACCACTTGGTAAGGTCCCTTCCATCAAAGACCCAACTGTTTTATAGGTCTTTCTTTCAAAAAAATTTTAAACAATTTTTATTGAGCTTTTATATGAATCATACAATTCTCAATCAAATTTGGATCCTTCCTCATTCATGTTCCTCGCCATCAGACTTAATGTATTTTGCCATGCATGTTAAGTCCTATCCAGTCAAGCATTTGTACCTAGATATACTTTGGTGC
>NW_008410885.1:0-270 GCF_000622305.1 Nannospalax galili | reverse complement strand
CCCACCACCTCTACCTCCACCTCTGTTTACCCATTTTCCACACTCATCACAGGAGGACCGAGACCTCCTCACCAAAAGGAAAACAGTAAAAGTTTTATGGTGGGAACTGAAGCTGACTGGAGGCCCTGGGCACTCTGGGAGCCACTTTGGACCTTGTCCAACTTACCCCCTGGGCCTCCCTAGAGCCTGTGTCAGTGAACACAGGCCATTTGGAAAATCTTTTATTACTCCCAGGAAAGGATTCCTCCTCTCGAAGAAAGGTCGTGAAGG
>NW_008410884.1:0-270 GCF_000622305.1 Nannospalax galili | reverse complement strand
GTATTTTGCTCAAAGGATCTTTGTGTAACCACATGGTCAAAATAAAAATGACCATAAATAAATCACAGTAATTAAAACACCCATTCTAGGAGATCACCAGATAACTCAGTGGGTAAAGGTACTTGCCACCAAGCCTTACAATGTGAGTTCAGTCCCTGTGACCCACATGGTGGAAAGAGAAAACTGACGACTACAAGTTATCTTCTGACTTCCACGTGTGCACCATGCATATACACGTGCACTCCCCCCCCCCCGCACGCCTACACATAA
>NW_008410883.1:0-270 GCF_000622305.1 Nannospalax galili | reverse complement strand
TCCAATGTGCAAACACTATCTGCCCATGTGCCATTATATTGCTCCAATGTGTCATTACAATGGAATAACATAACTTCACAATGTGACTTCACGATACTGCAATGTGCCAACACTATTGCCCATCTGACCTTCTATTGCTCCAATTCCCAATCACATTGTTACAATATGACTTCACAATGCTACACTGTGAAGTCACAATACTGCAATGTGACATCTCAATGTTCCAATGTGCCAACACAATCGCCCCATGTGCCATTATATTCATCCAAT
>NW_008410882.1:0-270 GCF_000622305.1 Nannospalax galili | reverse complement strand
GGAGCCCCTCAGACCTTGATGGAAGGGGCCACACATCGTGATCCTCACCATGCCCACTGCGGTTAAGGTGGCTGGTGTCCAGACCTGGATACATCACTCCCATCTAAAGCCTGCATCAGAAGATTGGTCAGACCAACTCAACAAGAGATGGAAGGTTCCATGGGTAAAAGACAGTCCTCTCAAGCTAAAAATCTCTGCCATACCATAACCCTTGTGGCTTTTTTATTTTTTTTTATAGAGCCTGCCCTAGCTAACTCCCCCCATGGACTC
>NW_008410881.1:0-270 GCF_000622305.1 Nannospalax galili | reverse complement strand
ACCTGGGGCATGCTGAAAAACCTATAGGTGCTCATGGGATTGGAGAGTGTCTTTTCCGGGTAACTCTGTCGCTGTGAGTCTCTTCAGGGAAGCTTGCCTGGAGTCTGCTCCTCCTGGTGGTTCGCCTGGTCTTTGCCTCTTGCAGGTTGGGTGGGCTTGAATGAGTAACTCTCAGCAGTTCTTAGGGCTTAGAAGGGCTCATGGACCCAGATGCCTAAGGAATCTGGGTAATTTCAGGGACTTCCTGAAGCTATTGAGTTGTTTACTTTC
>NW_008410880.1:0-270 GCF_000622305.1 Nannospalax galili | reverse complement strand
CCAATGTGACATCACAATGCTCCAATGTGACATCACAATGCTCCAATGTACTAATACTATGGCTGCATGAGCCATTATATTGCTCCACTGTGCCAACAGAAAGTAACAATATGTCTTCACAATGTTCCATTCTGCCATCACAATACTCATTGTGCCATTGTGATACACCATTATGTCATTACAATGATCCATTGTGTTATCACCATGCTCAATATACAAACATGGTGTTCAGTGTTCCCTCACTATCCCTGAATGTGACATCACAATGCT
>NW_008410879.1:0-269 GCF_000622305.1 Nannospalax galili | reverse complement strand
GATTATCTTCACGGTAGAGAGGCGGGTGACACGACCATGTGCACGTCAGAGGGGGCAGAGACACGACCATGTGCACGTCAGAGGTGGCAGGTGACACAACGATCAGCATTCCAGAGGGGACAGGTGACAGGACTATGTGTAAGTCAGAGGGGGCAGGTGACACGACGATCTGCACGTTGGAGGGGCAGGTGACACAACCATCTCCGCATCTGATGGGATAGGTGCCACGACCATCTGCACGACATAGGGGCAGGAGACACGACCATGTG
>NW_008410878.1:0-270 GCF_000622305.1 Nannospalax galili | reverse complement strand
TATCACTGATAAACTGAGGATGGGTAGGAAACAGTATCATAAAATCCCCAATTAAGGGGCTGGAGAGACAGCTCTGTGGTTAGGAACACTGGCTGTTCTTGCAGAGGACCTGGGTTCAGTTCCCAGCATGCATACAGAAGCTCACAACTGCCTGTAGCTCCAGTTCCAGGGGATACAACATTCCTTCTTCTGATCTCCACAGACACTAGCCATACACATGGTGTACTCACAAACATGCATGCAAGCAAAACATTCATACACATAAAAAAA
>NW_008410877.1:0-270 GCF_000622305.1 Nannospalax galili | reverse complement strand
TTTTCTCTCTGATAAGAAACAGGAAGCACTGCATTCCAGCATGATAGATATTGAAGGCAAAAGGCAAAATCAGTCACAAGATTTTCCACAACATTCAATGAAGGTATAATTGTGGAAAAGTACAGCTGTATCAAGAATGTAAACAGAAATAAAAGTGACAGGATTCAATACTCATTACCAAACTCTGGTGCACCCAACTTCATAAAAAAATTCTACAGGATTTAAGACCCAGATTAATCCCAATTCATTAATAGTAGGGGACTTCAATAC
>NW_008410876.1:0-270 GCF_000622305.1 Nannospalax galili | reverse complement strand
TGCATGGAAGCCAGGAGGGGACTCAGCTTGTAGACAGTGCTTCAAGATTCCTCATGTGTTTTCATCACACGTTAAAGCTGCCTTTGTACCCCCTCGCTGCAAAAATATGTTCCACAGTAAGAAAATCTGTGTTCTAATGTCAAATGGAAAGGATAGGTAGATCTTAACTGCCTAAAATATGCTCATTGGAAGCAGTAGTTATTTTTTAGTTATCCTTCCAGGTAGGTCTAACCTGTAGCCCATAGTCTGCATGTAACCCAGGATAGCTAT
>NW_008410875.1:0-270 GCF_000622305.1 Nannospalax galili | reverse complement strand
GGGACAGCTACTTTTGGAACACAGCCTAGCTGTCCCTCAAAATAAGACACTGTGGAAGCCATCAATTCCACTCCTGGCTATATACTTAAAAAGAATGAAATAGTCACACAAAACTTCACATGTGAATGGTTTCAATTAACTAATGAAATCATGTAATGGAATACTCATCAGTAGGGAAAGGAGAAAGGAAAGGAAACTAAAGCAGGATAGATATACTATAGCATAGGTAGAACCGTGAAAACACCATGCTAAGTGGAAGAAGCCAAACAA
>NW_008410874.1:0-270 GCF_000622305.1 Nannospalax galili | reverse complement strand
GGCGTTACTGAGAAAACTAGCTATGAGAAAAGCAATATGTGATGCCCAGTTCGCTGGGCCAGATAGGGCTGTATTCACCAGAGATATAAAGGATAGCTTAATTCAAATGGGACTTTGAGACTGGTATACAGCTTTAATGGTTTTATAAAGTCCTTTAATGGGACAGAATCTCTGTAAAGTGAGGGAGGCTTTGGCAGATCTAGGTGACTCAAACAAGCTTGTAAAATGTGTCTGTAGAATACTGGAGCAACCTAAAAGAGAGATATAAAA
>NW_008410873.1:0-270 GCF_000622305.1 Nannospalax galili | reverse complement strand
GGCCATGTCTGTGGGGCATTTTCTTGACTGTTGAGTGATATGGGAGGGCCCGGCCCTGGTGCCACCCCTGGGCAGGTGGTCCCGGGTTGTATAATAAAGCAGGCTGAGCACAGGCCAGGGAAGCAAGTCAGTAAGCAGTGTTCCTCCATGGTCTGTGCTTCACTTCCTGTCTCCAGGTTCCTGATTGACTTCCCTTGATAATAAACTGTGAGCTGTAAGGTAAAATAGACCCTTTCCTTCCCAAGTTGACTTTGTCAGTGTTTCATTACA
>NW_008410872.1:0-270 GCF_000622305.1 Nannospalax galili | reverse complement strand
GTGTTCTTATATTGCTCCATTGTGCCATCAAAATGTTAAAATACGACTTCAAAATGCTCCAATGTGCCAAACGATCTCCCCATGTGCCAGTATATTGCTCCAATATGCCATTACACTGTAACAATATGACTTCAAAATGTAATATCACAACACTGTTGCTCCACATGCCATTTTATTGCTCCAATGAGCCATCACACTGTTTAAAATATAACTTTACAATGCCCCATTGTGAAGTCACTATGCTCCAATGTGACATCACAATTCTCCAAT
>NW_008410871.1:0-270 GCF_000622305.1 Nannospalax galili | reverse complement strand
CATTGTGATGTCACACAGGATCACTGTGATATTACAATGGAACTCTGTGAAATCATATTGTAAAATTGTGATGGCACCATACAGCATTGTGATGGCACATGAAGCGATAATGTGGGAACACTGAAGCATTGTGATGTCATATTGGAGGATTGTGATGTCAAATTGGCCATTGTGAATTCATATTGTAACAGTGTGGCGTATTTGAGCAATAGAATGGCAATGGGGCAATAGTGTTGGCATATTGCAGTACTGTGATGTCACATTGTGAAG
>NW_008410870.1:0-270 GCF_000622305.1 Nannospalax galili | reverse complement strand
CCTTTACCTCAGCTAAAAAAAAGTAATAAATTTCTAAAAGATGCTAAACTGATATAAAACCATATATCGGGGGCAGAGCGGGAATCTACTCTGAACAGTGAGCGTGCTAACCAGGCATTCCTTCTCTGAGTTACACCCAGCCTCCTGTGTCTTTGGAAGAACTTAATCTATGAGTTTATGATTTCCTTCCTAATATTTAAAAATTATTCTGTAGTCTAAATGCTGTCATACCGAAAAATAAGCAAGAGGACTTAGTACACTAGTACCTGA
>NW_008410869.1:0-270 GCF_000622305.1 Nannospalax galili | reverse complement strand
ACCATTACCCAGCCCTTGTGAATTTATTTTTAAATAACCGTATTGACTTTCTAAACCTAAAGTTGGAACAGTTTGTACCTCATTATTTTTGCCATATATATCCAAGGTTCATGTTTTTATCTCAATTCCAAGCATTTGATTCTTCATGTCATTCACAACATACATAGAAAACTTTTCCACAAGACTTAACAGAAACTAGATAAAAATGGCCTTCACTGTTCCCTGTCCCTCTCCCATTTCCTGTACACACCTACTTCTTCAGCAGCTGCA
>NW_008410868.1:0-270 GCF_000622305.1 Nannospalax galili | reverse complement strand
CACGACCATCAACAGGTCAGAGGGGGCAGGTTACACGATCATGTACACGTCTGAGAGGGCAGGTGACACAACCATCGTCATGGCAGAGAGGGCAGGTGACACAATCATGTGCACGTAAAAGAGAGCAGGTGATATGACCATGTGTACATCAGAGGCGGTAGGTGACACGACCCTCTACACATCAGAGGGGACAGGTGACACGACGATCTGCCCGTCAGAGGGGCAGGTGACAAGACCATGTGCACGTCTGAGGGGGCAGGTGACACGACC
>NW_008410867.1:0-270 GCF_000622305.1 Nannospalax galili | reverse complement strand
CGGAAAAAAATTGTGACCTTGTAGAAGTGAGAACTGAGAACTAGCCAAGGCTTTTTATTCAGAGATTGTATAGCAAGGGAATGGAGGAGTGGGAAAGCTTTGTAGTGAGGAACAGGGAGGAGTGGGCCTGGGGAGACTGAAGGTGGTTGAACTCAAAGCAGGAAACCCTATGTGATTGGCTATGGTATATATGTTTTTATTTGACTCCTTAAATGGAAGGTGGGACGAGGCTATACACAGACTCCTGCCCATGCTGGGCCAAGTGTTATG
>NW_008410866.1:0-270 GCF_000622305.1 Nannospalax galili | reverse complement strand
CTCCAACTTGTGAAAGGAAAATGCTGCAGGGTCCACTGAAGAGAAGGGTTTCTAAAACGGATAAAGCAGACCCTGGTACATCTCAAAGTTGCAGTCAGACTTGGCAGTGTTCCTCACCTGGTGCTGACTTAGAGGCATGAAAGATGCAAGAGTAAAGGGGTTGTCAATTCTTCCCCTGAGGTTTCAGAGAACCTTGGAGGCGAGGTTGCATGAAGCAGAGGTTACCCTGCCTAGAAGAGTCACTGGTAGGCCATTGTGTGAAGCTGTGAA
>NW_008410865.1:0-270 GCF_000622305.1 Nannospalax galili | reverse complement strand
GCCTCCTCATGCAGCATTGGACTGACTCACTGTCAGTGCATGGTCAATGCTTGGAAAATTAATCATTACCCTTGAAGCAAGTCAATAAAGGATTTTCAGTCATACTCTTCTTAAAATGTTTTAGTCTGCAAGTTTTCCTTGTGAGTGAGAATTTTCACTTCTGTTTTAAGAGGTTACCATCTCCTTTTTGGTTGTTATGAAAGTCAATTGTACTACAGCAATAATTCTGAGACACAAGTCAGAATTAAACTGAGATAAGAGATTCATATA
>NW_008410864.1:0-270 GCF_000622305.1 Nannospalax galili | reverse complement strand
GTGGCACCTGCTCCCTCTGACGTGCACATTGTCGTGTCTCCTGCCCCCTCTTATGTGCAGATTGTCATGTCACCTGCCCTCTCTGATGTGCACCTCATCGTGTAACCTGCTCTCCTTGATGTGCACATGGTGGTGTCACTTGCCAACTTTGACATGTACATGGTAGTGTCACCTGCCCTCTCTGGCGTAAAGAATGTCGTGTCACCTGCCTCCTCTGTTGTGCAGATGTTCCTGTCTCCTGCCCCTATGACATCCAGAGGGTCGTGGCAC
>NW_008410863.1:0-270 GCF_000622305.1 Nannospalax galili | reverse complement strand
CAGACATCTGTAACTCCAGTTCCAGGGGATCTGATGCCCTCTTCTGAACTCTTCCGTCACTGCTCACTGGCCGTCCTGACCCTGCTCGTCGCTTCTGCTCCCCTTGTCCTCGTGGACTGGTGGCCCGCGAGGAGAGGGAGAGACCCCACACAGGTCCAATATTTCTCTGGATTATTTTACTTATATTTTTTATGTGTATGAGGTTTATTGCCTGCATATATGTAAGTGCACTTGTGCAATGCCCATGGAGTTCAGAAGAGGGCATCAGAT
>NW_008410862.1:0-270 GCF_000622305.1 Nannospalax galili | reverse complement strand
GTCTTAATCACTTATTGGATCATTTTGTGATGACTGGTCCAAATTTCTTGTTGGAATTTTCCAACATCTGATTCATCTTGACACTGGTATCAGCTGGCTTTTTCTTATTCAAGTCATAGTTTTCTTCAATCTTTTTTTAAATATTTAAATATGTATATGAGAGTTTTGCCTGCATGTATGAATGTGTACCACACATGTCCATGGAGGCAAAATAGGGTGTTGGATCCCCTAGAACTGGAGTTACAGGCAGTTGTAAGCTAGCTGATATAA
>NW_008410861.1:0-270 GCF_000622305.1 Nannospalax galili | reverse complement strand
CATGTGTAGCCCGGGACTTATTCCTCCTCTTTTATTCCTCCGAAGAGCTATCGGCAAGCACAGTGCACCCTGGGATAGAGTTTAGTGTGGCAGGAGATGGAAGGAAAGGAGGAGTTGGCTACATCTTGGAAGCTGAAGACAGGAGCAGGTGAGCTAGCCTGCGGTGGTGGGGCACCAGGGACCTCGTTAGGAAATGGTGGACCCTGCCCGGAACTCTGGAGGGCCAATGTGCATGCAGGGACACGAGATGAGGCAGACTCTGGGCGAAAG
>NW_008410860.1:0-270 GCF_000622305.1 Nannospalax galili | reverse complement strand
AGGTCCCCTGCAAGAGCAGCCAGTGCTCTTAACTGCTGAGCCAGCTCTCCATCCCCAACTTGTGACTTTCTTAACCCAAGCTCTCGTTTCCTTAACGGGAAATGGGCAGAGCTCTCTGTGCCCCTCTTTTGTTGTGATTGGGATCTTCAGTGTTGTAAGGAAATGTGTGTGTGTCTGTCTGTGTGTGTGTGTGTGTGTGTGTATGTGTGTGTTTAGTTAGTTTGTCAAACAGGATAGGATGCTGGGTCCCACAGAGGACAAACGCTGTCT
>NW_008410859.1:0-270 GCF_000622305.1 Nannospalax galili | reverse complement strand
GGCATCCCGTTCCTGGCCTTGGCTGCAGTGGAGATGAGATAGCGGGCCACCATCGTGATGTGGTAACTGCGAAGCTCAGCCAGTGCCTCTACACACTGGTTATAGGCTGTCAGGCAGCAGCCAGCACCAGAGGCCAGGATGTGGTCCCTCAGAGAAGGAGCTGAGTGGAGGTCTTCCAGGAAGGCTTATGGGCAGGAGGCATGTAGTTTCTCATTCTCTGCAGAAAGTCTGCTGAAAGAAGCAGCCCAGAACAACAGCTTAGTTCCACAC
>NW_008410858.1:0-270 GCF_000622305.1 Nannospalax galili | reverse complement strand
AGTGATGTCCTTGTAACCAAGGAGACTTTCCTGTTCTGCCAATGGGGAATCAAATGTGTCCCTCTAACTGAAAAGAGCTTGAAACCATTGCCTACACTGAAGCTGAGTGTCTAGCCATCCCTTGTGCCTATGGAATCCTTAACCAATCCAGCCCACGAGGTAAGTCTTTTGTGTCTGTCCGAAGTGATATGGGAACTTCTCCATCTATGCAAGAGGACCTGGAATATTAGCCCTCTACCAAAGTGCCCTGAGCAAGCCTTTGCCTTGTTC
>NW_008410857.1:0-270 GCF_000622305.1 Nannospalax galili | reverse complement strand
ACAATTACTGTTCCCACTTTGCAAATATTTGCATGATTAATTTTTCCTGATGTGTGTATTTCCAACCATGAGTACAAACAGCTTTTCATTTCAAACAAGTGAAGAGGCACCCTGAGGGGCAAGATCATACATTTTTATGAAGTTGCTGCTGTGGAAACTTACAATTTTTTACAGAAAATTTTCTCTTTTTTTCCTGGGATAAAATGAAATTTTAATACCTGTGAAAACTACTTTCCATTTCATAAAATGAAGTGACAGCAAGAATAAAAT
>NW_008410856.1:0-270 GCF_000622305.1 Nannospalax galili | reverse complement strand
AGGAGGGAAAGGGAGGAAGGAGAGATAAATATTACAAATGTTTGAAAAAATCAGAGAGGAACATATTTCTTTATAAGGTTACTTGAAAATACATATATACATATATACACATATATAATTTTAATTTAAATGGAGGTATGCAAAATATACAAAAAAAGTGATTAAAAAATACGTTTTATGGAAAAACTGAACTTTAGATCAATTCATGTATAATTTTATAAATTACCTATTTCCAAATTCCATATTTTATGTATTTATATATATATAT
This sequence comes from Nannospalax galili, assembly GCF_000622305.1. Lineage (NCBI taxonomy): Eukaryota > Metazoa > Chordata > Mammalia > Rodentia > Spalacidae > Nannospalax > Nannospalax galili. The sequence goes on along the minus strand of NW_008410856.1, from coordinate 2 downwards.
AT
>NW_008410855.1:0-270 GCF_000622305.1 Nannospalax galili | reverse complement strand
TCAACCAATTCACCAACTGCATACTTCTGTGATAATTTATGCAGCAGACAAAAATTGGGAATGGAATTACATGACTTGTGGTTGGAACTCTTCTGGATGCCTGAATATTACACAATTTATGTACAGAACCCAGTCTAAAACATTCCTATTACTATTTACTACAAACAAAGTTAGAAGAAATTTATTTCTCTGATTAGCATTTTTAGAAGGGCAAACTGGTCCAGGAAAGGCAAATAACTTGTCTCAATATGACCAGCAAATTAATGGTGA
>NW_008410854.1:0-270 GCF_000622305.1 Nannospalax galili | reverse complement strand
CTGGGCACAGTATTGGCTAAAGCTATAATTTCTAAACATCCTGGAGCAGGTAAAGTCATTGCTTTCAGAGTATCTTCTGTGATTTCTCCTTTTGGTTTAAACCCATCTAGCATCACAGCTATCCATTATTAACTTTAAAATTTTATTTTGATTTATGTATTTTTATTGTATGTGTATGAGTGTCTTGCCTGCATGTATTGTAAGTGTAACCCCATATGTGTAGTGTCTGTGGAGGTCAGGAGAGGTGTCAGTTCCCATGGAACTGAAGTC
>NW_008410853.1:0-270 GCF_000622305.1 Nannospalax galili | reverse complement strand
ACTAAGGGTTCCCTCGGCCCTGGGATTTGGCAAGTGCTGCTGCCGGTGGGGTTGTAGCACTCGGAGGTGGGGTTGATACCTGGCTGCCCATGGACCAGACTGGACAGGCCCCCGCCAGCCACCTTCCCCGAACTGGGCCTTCCTAGCCATCCCAGAGCCGGTTGCGGTGCACAGCCAATGATGGGTTCTTTTTTTTTTCAAATGTGCCCCACAGCTGCCGCCGGCCGCCAGCCAAGGGGCAGTACCCCGCCCGGCTTTCGCGGGGGCCCC
>NW_008410852.1:0-270 GCF_000622305.1 Nannospalax galili | reverse complement strand
CTGGAGTGTGGGCCATCCAATAATGTTAGTTGACCTACCAGAGGTCACGCCCTTAAAGAAAAAAGCTGCTATGAGAGAGATACAATCTGTTTTCAATGGAATTTTTAAAAATATAAATGTTGAAAATGTCTTCTCTATGAGGCTAAATATAATCCTGCTTGCAATTGACTTTATATCTTGTAAAATATTACCCAGCATTTATTGACTGATGAAAGCAAACATAAGAAACATTAATTGATTGGTTTGATTGATTATTCACCCAAAAGTTTA
>NW_008410851.1:0-270 GCF_000622305.1 Nannospalax galili | reverse complement strand
AAGCACTGTGAATTGCATAGCCCAAGAATGTCCTCTGAACATAGAAAGATGGTTCATTTCACACATGAACCCACAGCAGCTCTGAAAGCATCCAGGAGACCTCCTGAAAATAGAGCAAGCAGATCCCTACCACAGATGGAGGACAGCTCTCACCTCCCACTCCTAGACCTATTGCTTTTGGCAGTGATATCTGTGAAAGTGCAGGTTTTTCTGATAGTTGAGACTTCTGGTAGGCTGCCCAAGCCCAAGTTCTAGTATATGAACTACAGT
>NW_008410850.1:0-270 GCF_000622305.1 Nannospalax galili | reverse complement strand
TTTTTTGCTTTGAGACAGGGTCCGTCTTGTTATGGAGTTAGGAAACACTAGAGAAAAGACTCCAGGCCCCATTCAGATTTTAATTAGCCAAATTTATTTGCTGCAGCAAGACTGCCAGTCTCCAGAGGCCACATAAGGGATAGTAGTGAAGCTGGGAGGGGAAGGGAAAGGTCTTTTAAAGGTAGAAACCACAAGCTGCTTCATTCTGGTGGTGTTGGAAGTTGCAAGGACAGTGGGTCACACTGACCCTTAAATGCAGCAATAAGCAAG
>NW_008410849.1:0-270 GCF_000622305.1 Nannospalax galili | reverse complement strand
ATCAGGACCAAAAGCAACTTAGGAGAAGAATAGGTTTATTTTAGCCTACAGATCACAGACCATCATGGAGGGAAGTCAAGGCAGGAAGTTAAGTAGGAACTTGAAACAGTCTCTGAAGGAATTCTGGCTCTTTCTTGTGCTCATGTTTATCCCAGGACCACTTGTTCAGGGAATGTTCCCACTCAAAGATAATCCCTCACAGACATGTACACAGGCCAGTCTGATCTGGGAAATTCCTCAGTTGAGACTCCTTCTCAGGTGACTGTGGGT
>NW_008410848.1:0-270 GCF_000622305.1 Nannospalax galili | reverse complement strand
TTGAATGAATGGGATGGAATTGCAAGAGCTTACACCAGGACTTTAATGCGTCACGATAAGCTGATTAACACAGAGTTTATAGGCTAAATGTCATGGTAATGAAGACCTGGCTTAACAGAACATATACCATTGTTTTTATAATGCAGCAACTTTAAGAGAAAGCTCCATAGAGAAGAAATATCTCATGATCTGTTGAAGCGGCATGGTTTGGTGAGAGGAAGAGAACATGAAACTCTTTGTACTTACTGAACTTATTTAAAGAACTCACGA
>NW_008410847.1:0-270 GCF_000622305.1 Nannospalax galili | reverse complement strand
GCTGGCCACCAACACCGCGTAGAATAGATGTCAGCTGGGGAAAGCCAAGGAGGTGGGCACTGCTTGTTACGGAAGTGACCAGCCCTAACTAACCCATGGTCTGAAACCTTCTAATGTAAAACCAGGAAGACATCTACCTCGAAATTCTCTCGAATCCGACTTGGGGTGACAGATTTGGGAATTACTATCACATTCCTTTGGATCTGAAATCGGATCAAAATCTGCAGGAGGAAACAAAGGGGAAGGGGCTTTCATAAGGGAAGAAATCCC
>NW_008410846.1:0-270 GCF_000622305.1 Nannospalax galili | reverse complement strand
CTGACATTTGTGCACGGTATCCAGGACCCAGCCGGGACACTCCTAAGCTGCTGCTTCCTAGCTCTAAAAGGGTGCTCACTGTTTGCGAAAGGAATGGCTTCAAACACAACACATCAACATCAGCTCTTCCTGTGTGTAGCAGGAAGGACTGAACCCCATGGCTACTCACAGGCCAGGTAGGGTCTACCACTGGGCTGCCAGCCCTCACGTTTAAACTTAAATCCCAGCGCTAGCGGAAGGGAAGTGTAGGATCACACAGCCTGGGCTTCC
>NW_008410845.1:0-270 GCF_000622305.1 Nannospalax galili | reverse complement strand
TTTCTTTAGAATATTGATAAGCTGCTACTAAATGTGTATAGTTGGTCCAAGAACCTAGAATAGTCAAAATAATCTAGAAGAAGATAAAAGTTGGAAGTTCCTGGGATCCAGATTTCAAAAGCTATTACCAAGTGGCACAATCAAGAAAACACGAGACTCAAGCCAGGCACGGTGGTACATGCCTTTAGTCCAAAAGGAAACAGAAAACAGGATACTCAGACAAGGACAGACGAAAGGAACATGCAGTTATGGAGTAGACTTGAAAGTCTG
>NW_008410844.1:0-270 GCF_000622305.1 Nannospalax galili | reverse complement strand
CCTGCCTCTGCCTCCAGAGTGCTGGGATCAATTCGTGTACTACCATGCCTGGCCATTGTTTATTTTTTGAAGTTTTATAATTTTTTAGTTTTTGTTTTGAAACAGGGTCTCATGTAGTCCAGCTGGTATTGAGCTTGTGTAGCTGAGGCTGATCTTCAGCTCCTGATCCTCTTGCTTCTACCTTTCAAGTGCTGCTGGGCTTATAGGCATATGGTGCAATGATTAGCAATATCATTGTGACATTTATTTGTTTGATTGGTTTTTTTTTTT
>NW_008410843.1:0-270 GCF_000622305.1 Nannospalax galili | reverse complement strand
CAATGGAATATTGGGAAGTCATATTGTAACATTGGGATGCAAATAGGAGCACTATAATGCTAGTGTGTCGGCACATTGGAGCATTGTGATGTCACATTGGATAATTCTGATGCCATCTTTCAAATGTGATGTCACATTGGGAGATTGTGATAGCACATGGAGCCATTGTGTTGGCTCAATCGAGCACTGTGATGTCACGTTTGAGGATTGTGAAAACATATTGGAGCATTGTGATATCACATTGGGTAATTTGAGGGGACATTGAGCACT
>NW_008410842.1:0-270 GCF_000622305.1 Nannospalax galili | reverse complement strand
GCTGGGATTCAAACCTGGGTCTTCTGCAAGAGCAGCCAGTGTTCTTATCCACTCAGCCATCTCTCCATCCCCTAAGTTCTGCCTTTTTAATGGAAAGGAAATGAAAATCAAGCATCTCTCCATTATTTCTTGTCAGAATGGAAGATTAAATAAAATCAAATTGAATTTAACAAATATTTATTGAGAACCTACTATCCTACTATGCGGTAAGATGTTGTTCTAGAGATGCCACATGTTAGACGGGTAAAATAATGATAACAATAACAATAA
>NW_008410841.1:0-270 GCF_000622305.1 Nannospalax galili | reverse complement strand
GCACTTGGTACCAAGCCCTAAAGCACACATACCACCATCCCACACAGTCTTCTGTGCTTACATGAGGGAGATGCTTATCCAGATTCTGTCTCATCAGAAATCCAGAGTACTAGCTAGTCGACCAATCCCAGGAAGTTTACAACCAGAAAGGCACTTTTTCTGTCTTCAAACAGAGCCAGTTCTAAGCAGGGATTCCTTCCGCTCCCCTGTGCTTGGACACCTTCTGAGATGTACCCTTATACTTGGCCCTCAGACAAGGTCGATTGTTCT
>NW_008410840.1:0-270 GCF_000622305.1 Nannospalax galili | reverse complement strand
ATTTAGTTTTCTATGTAAACTTGTGGAGATTAAACTTTTAAATTACCAGAGATCTTAGCATGATAATACCGGTGATAATTCTTTTCATTTCTTGGCCCTAAGATGGTGTGGAATCATTTTGATGACATTTTTCTTTGAAGACAGACAACATTTCTGTTTTTTCAGAGTTAAAACATTTCACGGTCTACATGTCAGTAAACAGTTTGCAGAAAGTAGAAGATTCATTTCTCTCACCAGGATGCAGTGCTTAGCTGAGTCCTAGGCTGGGGC
>NW_008410839.1:0-270 GCF_000622305.1 Nannospalax galili | reverse complement strand
GGTTGGAGTAGGAGCAGAAGCTGAGCTCTCACCTTTTCAAGCAGGCACAGGAAACAGAGCATGACTGGAGATTCTATACTTATGAACTCTCTAAGCTTGCCCACAGTGACATGCTTCCTCCAGCCTGGCCATACTTTCTAAGTCCTCCTTAAATAGTGCCACAAACTGGGGACAAATGTAGAAATGCTTGGAACCTATGGGGGAACATTCTCATTCAAACCACCACACACATGATAGAGCAAATGAAACTAAGAGATAACTAGAGTATTC
>NW_008410838.1:0-270 GCF_000622305.1 Nannospalax galili | reverse complement strand
TGAATGTATTGCCTGCCTTTATGTAAGCATACCTGTGTTGAAAAGTGCCCGCAGAGGCAAGAAGAGGGTGTCGGATCTACTGAAACTTGAGTTAAAGATAGTTGTTAGGTGCCATGTGGGTGCTGGGCATCCAACCCAGGTCCTCTGCAAGAACAGCCAGTGCTTTTTTTAACTGCTGAACTGTCACTCTAACCCCCATTTTTGCATTTTAATGAAAATATGTTATTTCATAGATTTCAGTATTTTCATTCAGTTTAGCATTTGAACACC
>NW_008410837.1:0-270 GCF_000622305.1 Nannospalax galili | reverse complement strand
CTGAGGAGAACCCGCAACAGAAAGTGACCCTTGATTTCATATGGTTGTCCTTTCTGGGGTTTAAGAAACTGGTATTGGGCTAAGCAGAGACTTTGGTGCTGGCTGGGGATAGAGCCTATAAAGTCTTACTCATTTTATTTTTTTTTTCAATGAGTTTAGGTTTGTTATATTGGTTTTCTAATTTTAAAAAAAAGATATTGGAAAGAATTTAGAATTTAGTAAAGTTGATACAATTTCACTCTAGAAAGGAAAATTAGGAAACCATTCTTT
>NW_008410836.1:0-270 GCF_000622305.1 Nannospalax galili | reverse complement strand
ACATGCAGACAATACACTCATACACATAAAATAAAAATAATAAAAAAATTATTTTAAAAAGAAAATAACTTTGTAGAATTGGTTCTTTCCTTCCACCTTTAAGAGGATTCTAGGGATTGAACTCAGGTCACCAGGCTTACACAGCAAGTTCTTTCACCCTCTGAGCCATCTTCATGTCCCTATGTATTGGTGGTTTGTTTGCTTAGTTGTTTGTTTTGAGACAGGATCTCATGTATCTTAGACTGGTCTCAAACTTGCTATGTAGCTGAG
>NW_008410835.1:0-270 GCF_000622305.1 Nannospalax galili | reverse complement strand
TTTTGGGCATTAGCCCCATCTCTGACTGCCAACTAATAAAGGACTCTTGATTCAACCCAAAACTGTATGCCATTTCTCGTTCAGTAGTACAGTAGTTATGCTTTAATAATAAACAAAGACATCCTAGAGTTTACCATCTACACACCAAGATTGGCCCTAAATATTTATTTGTTCCAAAATATAAAATCTGATGTCAAAAATCAGGAAGAGGCTAAAGGCTCTTTCTGCATCTACAGACAAGTTTTTGTTGTTGTTGTTGTTGTTGTTGTT
>NW_008410834.1:0-270 GCF_000622305.1 Nannospalax galili | reverse complement strand
ATGAGTATCATCTTGAAAATGCAAGGCCATATATGATTTAAAGCATAGAACATCTAGAAATAACTTTCAAAGAGCCTAACAGTTACCCATAGCTGTAATGTCAGCACTCAGTAGGCTGAGGCAGAAAGATTCCCATAAGTTAGAAGATAGTCTACATTATACTGGGAATTCCAATGGAGCCTAGGATACATTATGAGACACTATCTTAAAAAAAAGTCAAAAGAAGATTGACAGAGAGTGAACAAGGAGGGGACATGCAGGGAGCGAGGA
>NW_008410833.1:0-270 GCF_000622305.1 Nannospalax galili | reverse complement strand
TGAAGCTTTAAAAATTAAACCCAAAATTCTGTGATTCCATATGTATGCTTCATCTTTAAACTTAAAGGTGAATATAGTCTGTGAAGTTTAGTTTTCCCAAAAGCCTGACATAGAGACTCAATTGTTTAAAAAAAGATGAACTGCAAATCATCAACATGCAGAGAATAAGAAACAATAGAGAGCTTGTCCACAAATGGAACATCTCTATCATACCACCATCACCCAAGGCTCAGACAGTGTCATGGAAGAGGGAGCTGGAATATTGTAGGA
>NW_008410832.1:0-270 GCF_000622305.1 Nannospalax galili | reverse complement strand
GAACTGAAGTTATAGACAGTTGTGAGCTAGGAACTGAACTCTGGACCTCTGAACTGAACTCTGGACCTCTGCAGAAGCATCAGGGGCTCTGAACTGCTGAGCCATCTCTCCAGTGCCTTATTTTTGAGACCTCTCCCTTGTGGGCCAGGATGGCCTGAAGCCCACCAGTTCCCCTTTCTCAGTCTGAGATGCTGGGATTATAAGCATGCACCTCTGCCTTTACCATACCTGGCTCTTAACACCTTTTCATACTGTGATGGCTAATCCTGG
>NW_008410831.1:0-270 GCF_000622305.1 Nannospalax galili | reverse complement strand
GCATTGCACGACATGGGTGCACTTACCTACATGCAGGCAATACACGCATATCCATACACATAAAATAAAAATAAATAAAATATTTTAAAAATTTTATTAATTTTACTTTCTGTGTGTGAATATATTGCCTGCATGTGTATAAATGCACCCATGTCATGCAATGCCCGTGAAGGTCAGAAGAGGGTGTCAGATCCCCTAGAACTGGAGTTACAGATGGCCGTTAGCTACCATGTGGGTGCTGGGAATTGAACCTGGGTCCTCTGCAAGAGC
>NW_008410830.1:0-270 GCF_000622305.1 Nannospalax galili | reverse complement strand
ACAAAAGACCCTGGATAGCCAAAGCAACTCTGAGCACAAAGAGCAACCCTGGGGGGTTTCCTATACTAGATCTCAAAGCATACTACAGAGCCATACTCATAAAAATAGAGTGGTACTGGTCCAAAAACAGACACATAGATCAATGGAATATCATTGAAAATCCAAACCTGAGTACACACAATTTCAGCCCCTGATATTTGATAAAGGTGCCAAGAACACACAGTTGAGGAAAGACAGAATCTTCAGCAAATGGTGTTGGCAAAACTGGAT
>NW_008410829.1:0-270 GCF_000622305.1 Nannospalax galili | reverse complement strand
ATGGTGATGATGATGGTGGTGGTGATACTGGTGATGGTGATGATGATGATGGTGGTGGTGGTGATGGTGGTCATGATGGTGATGAAGATGATGTTAATCAAGATGATGATGATAGTGGTGAGATGATGAAGATAATGATGGTGATGGTGGTGATGGTGATGATGATGGTGGTGGTGATGGTGATGATGTTGGTGATGATGTTGATGATGATAGTGGTGATGATGGTGGTAATGGTGATGATGATGGTGGTGGTGATACTGGTGATGGTGA
>NW_008410828.1:0-270 GCF_000622305.1 Nannospalax galili | reverse complement strand
AATCTGCCAGGCAGCCTGCACATGGCCTCGGAATCATTTTTATTACGTGTTGCACACTGTCAGGAGGACGGACCTGCCTGCCTGTGGTCCTTCAGTTTCCAGTTGACCCCTTCCCAAACTGTGACCCTTCAGCTGCCAGTAATTTGTAGCTTGTATTCATCAGAAGGGCCTGGAAAAAAAACTTCCCTTTCTCTGTTTTTAAGATTGATCTTTACTTTCATTTGTGTGTGGGTCTGTGTGGGTCTGTGTATGTGTTTGTGTGCGTGCGTG
>NW_008410827.1:0-270 GCF_000622305.1 Nannospalax galili | reverse complement strand
GCCCCCTCTGACGGGTAGATTGGCGTGTCACCTGACCCTCTGACATGCAGATGGTCATGTCATCTGCCCCTCTGATGTGGTGATGGTGGTGTCACATGCCCCCACTTACGTGCAGATGGTGGTGTCACCTGACCCTTTCACGTGCAGATGGTCTTGTCTCCTGCCCAATGTTGTGCAGATTGTGGTGGCACGTGCCCCATCAGACGTGCAGATGGTCACGTCACTTGCGCCCTCTGATGTGCACATGGTCGTGTCACCTGCCCACTCTGA
>NW_008410826.1:0-270 GCF_000622305.1 Nannospalax galili | reverse complement strand
AAACTCTCTAAGACAATCTTCTGTTCAATAAGAACTTCTGAAAGAAAAAGAGAAATTCCGTAGCTCACAGGAAACACAGCCAAATATTTCTTTAAAAACCTGAAATCTGGTGCGTGGGGACCATGGGAGGCCCAGCTGAAGCTGCTGGAGGTGGATTAAACAATAGGGTCCATTTATAGACTTCTTTCTTTCTTTAGACTTTATTCAATTTTGAAAGAACACATAGTCAAATAAAATTTCAAAGCACAGAAAAGTATCATGGAAAAAAAA
>NW_008410825.1:0-270 GCF_000622305.1 Nannospalax galili | reverse complement strand
GAAATAATTGCTAAGGCTTCACTTATTTCATTCCCCGGACCACTGGACAGATTGAGCAGTGTCCAAGACAAGATGGCTGGGATCATGTTTCTTTAATTGTGAAGGAATTTTGAAAGGAAGAGTGACCAAAATTAAAATTTTTGAGAGTTTTAACTATGACCATAAATTTCCACAAATGACACACAAATTACAGGACTGTTATCTGGACCCCAAACAAAAAAAAATTGAGTTTTTAATCTAGATTTTTACAACTAGTTTTGAACACCTAGC
>NW_008410824.1:0-269 GCF_000622305.1 Nannospalax galili | reverse complement strand
GTCTTGCTCTGTCTCCCAGGCTGGCTTTAACTCCTCTACTTAAGCCTTCCTCCTGCTTCAGCCTCCTGAGTAGCTGGGACCACAGGTATGTACCACCACATCAGTTTCTAACTTCCAAAACAATATAATTTTATTGCAGGCATATGTATTTTCTTCTAAAATTATTTTTCATTTTATTTTTGAAAATTTATTTTATGGAACTGGAGAGATGGCTCAGCAGTTAAGAGCACTGGCTGCTCTTAAAGAGGATCTGGGTTTGATTCCCAGCA
>NW_008410823.1:0-270 GCF_000622305.1 Nannospalax galili | reverse complement strand
TTGACACACATTTGGATTTATTCTTTGCTATGTGGCCAGCGCTGCATTCCTGAGGCCTGGTGACTGAGCTCATCACAGCAACTGCCCAGCCTGTGAACCCTGAAGCAGCATCTGTCCCTTCAAATGCCCATTCTCACCACGTGGTTTTCCAAAGCTGTCAGACACCAGAATCCACTGGTGAAGTTAAAAATGAGAACAGATCCCCAGCCTATTGCTGACCTCTTGCCTGAAACCAGCAGCTGAGTCTTCTGCATGGTCCCAGGTGACTCA
>NW_008410822.1:0-270 GCF_000622305.1 Nannospalax galili | reverse complement strand
AGGTTCTGGCTGCCACATCTAGGGAGCTCATAGGGCCAATGCTGCTCTTGCCTCGAGGCTCTCTTCATGACCTCCCTTGTCCATTGATTTTTATTCAAAAGGACCAAAGCTTGGAGGAAATTTCCATTCCCTGATGTGCTTTGAGCAGGCGGTATACGAGAGAGCCATAGTCTGTATTCACAGCCAGGGAAAGGGGTAAAAAACCTCATGGGAGCACATGCAGGCACACAGACAAACACACAGACACACACAGACACAGATACACACAGA
>NW_008410821.1:0-270 GCF_000622305.1 Nannospalax galili | reverse complement strand
CATGTGCACGTCAGAGCAGGCAGGTGAAACGACCATCTGTACGTCAGAGGGAGCAAGTGACACGACCATCTGCACGTCAGAAGGGCAGGTGACAAGACCATGTGCCCGGACAGGTGCCACGACCCTCTGCACGTCAGAGGGGTAGGTGACAGGACCATCTGAACGTCTGAGGGGGCAGGTGAAACAATCTTTTTTACGGCAGAGAGGGCAGTTGACACGACCACGTGCACGTCAGAGGTGGCATGTGACACGGCCACCTGAGTGTCAGAG
>NW_008410820.1:0-270 GCF_000622305.1 Nannospalax galili | reverse complement strand
GAAAAAAAAAATACAGGACGGGAACTTTTGGGGGTGGTGGCAGATAGTAAGGCAAGAGTGGGGGGTGGTCTGAATATGATCAAAATACATTGTATGAAATTCTTGAATCAATAACAGTATTTTAATGGGAAACAGGAACAAGTCAACGGAAGTCAGTTTATTTGCAGTTTAGGTCAAAAGAGAAACTGTTTCTCCCCACGATGCCTATAACAGTCTTATAATGCACAGGAAAGATAAAGTACAGGCAGGAAGGTTAGTACAGACTCAGCT
>NW_008410819.1:0-270 GCF_000622305.1 Nannospalax galili | reverse complement strand
TCAGGAAGGACTATTTACAGCTGGCAACCACAGTAACCATCATCAGCCTTCATAAATATTTGTCTTATGCAATTAAATGGCAGTATTCAAAACAATCCATTTTAAAAAGGATAAGCTGTAAACTATATGATATTGCAAGAAATCTGTTCATTGTGTTTGCAAAACTCATTTATTTAAACTATTGGGCTGTTAGTCTTGGAAATATAGCAATTTTATTTCTTTTTTTAACTTTTAAAAGAAACTTTACTGAGAATTTCATACATGCATATA
>NW_008410818.1:0-270 GCF_000622305.1 Nannospalax galili | reverse complement strand
AAAAAAAATAGAAGAAAAAATTCAAAAAACCCAATAAACAGAACAAGCAACTGAGCTATGAGCACTCTACGCACCAAGATAGCTAGATGATAGATGGATACATAGATCAATAGATGATACATCGATAGATGATTGATCGAGGGATCAATAATCGTGACATAAATAATTGATAGGTAGTTTGATGACAGACGGATAGATGATTGATGGACGATACATCCATGATACATTGATACATGATAGACAAACGATTGATAGATCGACGATGTATCG
>NW_008410817.1:0-270 GCF_000622305.1 Nannospalax galili | reverse complement strand
CATGCTCAGAAGTTCTGTTCTTTCTACCGGAAGCAAGCACTTAGATAGAATCGGGACACATATTTTTCCTTGCTCTCGGACTAATATTGATTGCAAGTTCCTTTTACATACAACTCAGTGTGAACGTGGTTAAATGCGAAATGCTTCTGTTTATTTGTTTTCACTGCAGTAAAAACATTTCTAAATGTGCTGTTCTTTCTCGAAGAAGCAAGAACTTCAATTCAGAAGCGATGCATATTTTTCTAAAGCAATCTGAATGACATTGAAGGC
>NW_008410816.1:0-270 GCF_000622305.1 Nannospalax galili | reverse complement strand
GTGATAGTAACAACACTGAGATCTGTGGCTATAGAGAGAGCCTTTACCTGCCTGAGCCTCTAGGTCCCACCTGCCCTCTTTCCTGGGATACCAGAGCACTGACAGCCCTCCTGGGCCTGCCTGTGTAAATTTCTGCCACTTGCTGTCAATTGGCTCTTGATTCTACCTGACTTACAGAAACTTCTCAGGACAGGCACAGGCCTAATTAGCCAAAGTCAACATCTTAATTTTTAAAATATTTTATTTATTTATTTATTATTTATTTATTTA
>NW_008410815.1:0-270 GCF_000622305.1 Nannospalax galili | reverse complement strand
GGAGAAAGGAGAAATCTCACTTGGATCCAAGCCCAGGATGGCACAGTCAGCAATCCAGCTTCCCTGCTCCTGAAAGACATTCCTTTTGCTTCCTGGGAGAGTTTGGGGAACTAGTTCCATTAAAACCTCAAAACCATGACCATCCTAAGTCTGTAAACCAGTGCCACACCCATCCGCCACGTCACTTTACCCTCCATTTGTCACCATCTTTCCCCAAGCATGCATACTCTGAGTGTACTTATGTTAGATGCACCTTTTGCTTACAAAGTG
>NW_008410814.1:0-270 GCF_000622305.1 Nannospalax galili | reverse complement strand
TATTAGCAGGAAGTCAATTTTGTGATTTCCTATAAAATGTTCTTAGACATAAGGAAGCAGAGGTTTTCTGGCCTCTGGAACCTTGATCATATTAACTTGCAACAATGGTGACAGCATGCACAAGGTCCGTGCAGACTCAATAAAACAAAAACTCAGTGTAGAATGGGGGAAATTGGGAGCAGGCCACAATCCTAGACAAGGAACTATTGGCAACTTGTGGGGACCTAAAGGCCCCATTTTGCATAGGTCCAAAAGGAAGTTACTGGGGGC
>NW_008410813.1:0-270 GCF_000622305.1 Nannospalax galili | reverse complement strand
ATCCAAGGAAGTCAAGACATGGGGTGTTTTCTTAATAGAGCTGAGTTGGGTCTGCAGCTGCATGACCAACAAGGTGCTCACAGCATTGGTAGAGCCTGCATGTCAGGCCTCTATACAGCACAGGACCAAAGGTCTTTCAAAAGCCATGGAGAGGCAGCCCTGGGAAAGGGAGAGAAATGGCCACTGTGATCAGTTCTCCTGACTGAAAGCTCCCTCTGAAAGGTAACTGCAGTATGTCTGCTCTATTTTGTATGTATTACAAGTAAAAAT
>NW_008410812.1:0-270 GCF_000622305.1 Nannospalax galili | reverse complement strand
TATAGACAACATCCTTTGGTGTCCAGACAACTCAGTTTCCTTGCATCATCCGCCATCTCTGGCTCTTACCATCTTTCCTCCCCCTCTTTCGCAGTGATCCTGAGCTTTGGAAAGAGAGGGTGCGATATAGGTGTCTCATTTACGGCTGAGCAATACTTTCTGCTGCTGTATGACAGCGGGTACCCTGTCATCAGGTGGCAGTACAATACCTTCATCACTTGAGTCAATCAACAAGCCCTGTTTTCATCCTATTACTCAAGGCAGCAGGTG
>NW_008410811.1:0-270 GCF_000622305.1 Nannospalax galili | reverse complement strand
AAAGTCTCCACTCTTAAAGGGATGAAGCTGGTCTCATAGAGGGACTGTGTTTTTAAGAGCTTGGGTTGCTATGGACAATCTAGGCACTGTCTTGAATCCCTCTTCCACACATGCCACTACACCATCCTCACATGTTCTGGAGCTGGTAGATCCTGAACAAGGCCTCTCACCAGAGAAGAGATGCCAGTGCTACCTTCTCCAGTCTCCAGAACTGTGAGATAAATACAAGTACCTCCTTCATAAAGTATCTAGTCTCCAATATTTGTTATG
>NW_008410810.1:0-270 GCF_000622305.1 Nannospalax galili | reverse complement strand
ACTGCCTCAATGATTAAGGTGGAGTGTGATCAAGGAATGTCAACCTCAGGCCTCCACACAGACAAGAATGCTCATGCACTCATACATATGTGTGTGCACACACATACTAACCCACATACACACAGGAATGAACAATAAACACAAAAACACTCATGAAAAAAATTGAATGAACTTTCCATTGTGCCTGGTTTGAAAGAGAAAAATCAGCCAAACCAAGCGAAACACTATACCTAAAATACATGCCCCCACACAGACATGACACATGTGCAG
>NW_008410809.1:0-270 GCF_000622305.1 Nannospalax galili | reverse complement strand
GACAGCATCAGATTTCTCTGGAACTGAGTTACACACGGTTGTTAGCTGCCGAGTGGGTGCTGGGAACTGAACCTGGGTCCCTTGCAAGAGTAGCCAGTCTTCTTAACTGCTGAGCCATCTCCAGTCCCTCATTACACAAAATTTTAAATAGCACAGTTCTTTTACACCTGGGAAATTCAGGAAGTCACTGTGCCTCAGTTCGTTGCCGTTATGTCTGCTCACTGAGCCATTCTTAATGAATTCCAACTCTATTTCCGTTTGTATTCTAGT
>NW_008410808.1:0-270 GCF_000622305.1 Nannospalax galili | reverse complement strand
TTTTAAGAGATGCTCCATAGTCCCCTGGAACTTAGTTGACCTTGGAGGGCATGGAACAAAAACAGTCCTTTAAGTCTCTCTAACCAGATTAGCCTCAAACTGCAGTTGCTAAACATTCAGTAAGGTTAGTTCTACCAGTCTGGTACTTTTAATTACCATGTACTATGGCGATAAGGCTTGGGCAAAAAATAAACATTCTCAGATACACCTCCACTAGACATATTTTGTTCCTTAAACTAGTTGACAAAACTATGACCTTAGAAATTTTAA
>NW_008410807.1:0-270 GCF_000622305.1 Nannospalax galili | reverse complement strand
GTGAGAATTTGCTTTATAAAGAGTAACCTGGCTGCCCTGAGTAAGTGATGAGGGGAATAATAAAGTCGGTGCTGCGGGCTATGAAGAGGATGAAAAAGCTACCCAAACTGCCCCCTGAATGACAGGGTTATTTTGCAGTAACAGTAAGAAATATGGAAATATCTATCAATAAGCATTAAAGTAATCACCAGAAAAATACTGTATTTCATCACAGCTAAAAACCATAGGCTGTAAGATACAGCAGTATTTATGTAATACCCAGATAAAAAA
>NW_008410806.1:0-270 GCF_000622305.1 Nannospalax galili | reverse complement strand
ATTCGATGGGTATATTCTGTAATTTATCTGAGCAGCACTGTGGAATTGTATTATGTCTTTGGTGATAACATCCACTGGGCAATATCTCTTCAGAGCTTTGCATGAATTGCTCTGTTAGCCCTGTTGATGTTACTCCTGCTGAAAGTAGAGATTGGTGGTAGGAGTAGGCAATTGCTTACACATTCTCTATGTGTAAAATTTCGTGGTTAAGGAGTGTGCAATTGAGATGGCATCTCCAGAGTCCATACCTGCAACTCAGCAGCCTCACCT
>NW_008410805.1:0-270 GCF_000622305.1 Nannospalax galili | reverse complement strand
GCATGCACCCAATACATGTACAAGCAGAAATCAGAGAACGACATAGGATATCTTCCTCTATCACTGTCCCCCTTAGACAGTGAGATGGATTCTCTCATGGAACCAGAAGCTCATTTCAGCTTGATAGCTGGCCCAGAAGCTCCACAATCTGCCTGTCTCCAAACACACCACCACCACCACCATCCCCCAGTGCTGGACTCACTGCCAACCACAGCTGTGCCCTGGTGTGGGAGACAGGCTTGAGCCTAGGGTGAAAGTCTTATTGACAGC
>NW_008410804.1:0-270 GCF_000622305.1 Nannospalax galili | reverse complement strand
TAGAATTTCAACTCCTGCAGTTTTCTTAGTACCATTACTTGGAATATTTTTTTCCATCCTTTCACTTTGAGGGAGTGCCTGTCCTTAAAAGTGATGTGGGTTTCTTGCAGACAAAATAAAGATGGGTTTAGTTTCTTGATGCATTTAACTAGTTTGTGTCTTTTGACTAGGGAGTTCAGTCCACTGATATTTAAAGTAATTAATGATGTAATGATGTGTGTTGATTCCTGTCATTTTGATTTCTACTTGCATTCTTGGTCTGTGTGTTTC
>NW_008410803.1:0-270 GCF_000622305.1 Nannospalax galili | reverse complement strand
TCAGTGCTCTTAACTGCTGAACCATCTCTCCAGCCCCAGGATATGTTTTGAATTTGTGAAGACTTGGTTATCACCAAATAGATCCATGGTCTTTTGTAGAGAGTTTCACGAGCTGATGGAAAGAGCATATTCTGCAACTGTTGTGTGGAACGCCTTGTAAGTATCTATTACAATAATACCTCATTCTAGTTATGGCTGTTCTTGAGAAATAAAAGGTAATGAAGGCTGGCAAAGATCTGAAGGAAAAGGGACCCTACACATTGCTGGTGG
>NW_008410802.1:0-270 GCF_000622305.1 Nannospalax galili | reverse complement strand
AAAAAAAATCCACATCTTTACTTTCATTAATTTTAATTAGAATTTAATATTTTCTTTAACCATAGCCCTTCAAAATATCCATATAGTTTTAGCATTATCTAGGATTTTCCACAAAAAGATATTGAAGATGTTTTCAAATCACAGCAAAATTGGAGCAGATCTCACAAGGTATTTTTGTTCACCACTATTACAAACGTCTGGCTGATATTAGACCCACTGTGAGATCTTATATTCTCAAATATTTAAAAACTAATTTTAGAGCCAGATGTG
>NW_008410801.1:0-270 GCF_000622305.1 Nannospalax galili | reverse complement strand
ATGTGGCTCTGCTGACACAGTCTCCTCACCAGCCCTGGGGTCCGGACCCGATGACTGATCAGGGGAACTAAGAGAGCAGGAGAGTGGCCAGAGCCAGAGGAGAGCAGCCACTTGACAACCACAGTTGATCCCTCTCTATGTGTCATAGGTGAAGCCAACTTGATCATGGTGAATAATTTTTGATGCATTCTTGCATTTATTTTGCAAATATTTATTGAGAATTTTTGGATTGATGTTCATCAGAGAGATTGGTCTATAATTCTCTTTTTT
>NW_008410800.1:0-259 GCF_000622305.1 Nannospalax galili | reverse complement strand
CTTGCCTCATTGAATTATACTATCCCTGTTGGCTTCCCTGAACATTACACACCACTTTGTACCTTGATTAAAAAGTACTCTCTTGAATTAATCATTTAGAATATACCATTTCTTTCCTCCTGGCACTCTTATTCAAAGATCTAACACTTTGTGTGAGCATATCTCTCTGGACTGAAGTTAGTTTGCAACAGTATAGTAAGTCTTCAATGTGCTTCAATATAATGAAAGGGTTTTTTTTTTTTTTTTTTTTTTTTTTTGA
>NW_008410799.1:0-270 GCF_000622305.1 Nannospalax galili | reverse complement strand
GAGCCTACTACAGAGATACCTGTTCATCCATGTTCATTCCTGCTTTATTCAAACAGCCAAGAAAGAAATTGAAACAACCTACATGTCCCTCAACTGATGAATGGAAAATGGACGCTGGTAAGGAGACAGTGAAGGAAGGGAATTGAATAGGTGCCTGATACATGGTGTGGAAAACCTGCATCGATGTGTGTAGACAGAAAGACACACGTCTACGTTACCAGAAATACAGAATTCTGAGGTAGTGATACATAGGTAGATGATAGACGGGTA
>NW_008410798.1:0-270 GCF_000622305.1 Nannospalax galili | reverse complement strand
CCAATCCCCACCAGGTGGGTCCGGGACGTCTCCTGAGTCCCACGGCCTGGGACTTTACAGCGCGTCTGCCTAGACCTCCAACAGGCAATCTCAAACTGGGCCCAACAATCAGACGCACGCGAATACAAAAGACACAAAGACAAGAGACACTCACTGATCAGATCAGGCAGACTCAGCACTCTGGGTTCCCATTGGGGGGCGGGTCTTGGGGATCCCGGGCAAGCCCCCAAATGTTGTGCCCAGAGAACGGACCCCCAAGAATAACCATGG
>NW_008410797.1:0-269 GCF_000622305.1 Nannospalax galili | reverse complement strand
CAGAGGGGGCAGGTGAAACGACCATGTGCACGACAAAGAGGGCAGGTCACACGAACATGTGCAGGTCAGAGTGGGCAGGTGACACCACCACATGCACTACAGCAAGGGCAGGTGACACGACCATCTGCACGTCCGAGGGGGCAGATTACCCGAACATCTTTACAGCAGAAGGGGCAGGTGACACGACCATGTGCACGACAGAGGGGGCAGGTGACACAACCTTCTGCAGGTCAGAGGAGCAGGTGACACGACCATCTGCCCATCAGAGG
>NW_008410796.1:0-270 GCF_000622305.1 Nannospalax galili | reverse complement strand
GCTCTACTAGTGAAAGGCTGACAAGCTCACCTTGGGCCAAGACTTAATCCTATGTCCCACACCCTATGCAATAGTGAATGGCTGATGGAAATCAAATGCCTGCATTACTCACTAGCAGAGCCTACTCCTTAATCAGCCTTATCTCACCTTTAGCCTGTCAATGCTGATAACCAATGATTGCTCAAGGGTCATGCCTCTACGTGACTGTGAAAGGCATGGCTATGTATGTATAATGACATGTATTTGCTATCATTTTTATCTGTATTACAG
>NW_008410795.1:0-270 GCF_000622305.1 Nannospalax galili | reverse complement strand
GTTGGAGGGATTAGACACTGAGAATGACAGAACGTCGCTATATGAGGTTTCCTCTCTTCCAGTCTACGTCCTACACCAACGGGGAGGGACTCACATCTAACATGCAAGCCTAGACCATGGAATACATGAGACCCCATATCAAAACACGTCATGGGGAACTGGGGTTATAGTTCAGTGGCTGAGTGCTTGTCTGCCATGTACAAGGCCCTGAGTTCAATTCTCGGCACAACAATTAAAAAATAAAAATAAATTTTAAGAGAGAGAGAGAGA
>NW_008410794.1:0-270 GCF_000622305.1 Nannospalax galili | reverse complement strand
CTATTGAACTGACCAGTGGCCATATCAATTGAGCATTTTACTGATTGTTGAATGACTGGGAAGGCTCAGTCTACTGTGGGAAGTGCGATCCCTGGGCAGGGTGTCTGTCTGTATTGTATAAAAAAACTGCTGATCAAGAGACAAAGGAGCAAGGCAGTGAGCAGCAGCCCTCCTAGGTCTGTGCTCCAAGTTCCTCTCCTGAGTTCTTGCCTTGTTGATGAACTTTACTGCAAACCAAATAAACCCTTCTTCTCAAAGTTGGTTTTGGTT
>NW_008410793.1:0-270 GCF_000622305.1 Nannospalax galili | reverse complement strand
CCCCACCCACACAACTCCATTTACTTCATGAAATATATTTTTCAGGCCAATAGAGTCAGAGTTGTGTCTGCAAATGCGCTTCAGTGTGTGTCCGCTCACTGGAGCCTGGGTAACCTACCTCATTCCTAAAGAGACTGACTCCCCCCCTCCCAGCAGCTATCAGTTGCCAATCATTCCTCAGCTAGGGTAGCGACAGCTTTATTTTAGAGATTGGAGGAGGTCTTACTGCTTAGCCCAGGTTGGCTTTCAGTCTCTGCTTTGAATCTCTAT
>NW_008410792.1:0-270 GCF_000622305.1 Nannospalax galili | reverse complement strand
GCAGGGTCTCAATGACCAGTGATACATCATCCAGGACAGCCTTCATGGAGCACAGCAGCCTGATATCTGAAGACTCAGCTGTTTATTACTGTCTGAGACACAGCGTGGCAACCCACATCCTGAGGGTGTCACAAATCCTGAAGGATCAGGAAGCTGCGTGACGCCGAGAAGACAGGAAGGAAAGAGCTGAAGACTTGTTCAGAATGCAGAGGTACAAAAGGAGAACGGGGAACATTAGATTTATACGGAATTTTCTTTGAATAAAGGATT
>NW_008410791.1:0-270 GCF_000622305.1 Nannospalax galili | reverse complement strand
CCTATGTGTGTGCTCTATGTCTGCATGTGTATACTGTGACTACATGTGTGTGCTCTGTACATGTGTGTACTCTGTGCCTGCATGTGTGTGCGCTGTGCTTTGTGTATGTTCTGTGCTATGTATGTGCTCTGTGTCTGTATGTGTGCGCTCTGTGCCTGCATGTGTGTGCTCTGTGCTACATGTGCACCCAGGGACTCAGGACAGTCCTATCAGGCCAATGTTTGCTGTGCAGTCCCTGCTGGAGGAAGCAGGTGACGCCATCCAGCAGAG
>NW_008410790.1:0-270 GCF_000622305.1 Nannospalax galili | reverse complement strand
AATCCTCTCAAATAACTATTTGTTAAATGAATGAACTCTCCAAGAACACCCAACATGATATTTATACCCAATCAATATTTGCCTAATGGAGTTACTGAACCACCCAATCCAGTTTGTGTTGTGTCCTAACGAGTATATCCATAAAGTAGAATTGGCACATGGGCCCCAAATAGTTAGCAGTGACACTCTGTCCCTTTTCCTGTTTTCTTTGATCCACAAAAGATCTTCACTGTAAGAATACCCACACTGAAAACAGATGATGTGTCAACT
>NW_008410789.1:0-270 GCF_000622305.1 Nannospalax galili | reverse complement strand
TCAATGTGCCATCACAATTCCCTAATGTGTGATCACAATGCTCCAATGTGTTATCACAATGCTCCAATGAGACATTGCAATGCTCAGTGTGCCATCACAATGCTGAATGTCCCCTCACAAGGCCCAAATGTGTTATCGCAATGACCAGTGTCCACTCACAATGCCCCAATATGTCATCACAATGCTCAATGTATTATCACAATATTTCATGTCACTTTTCAATGCTCCAATGTGTCACCACAATGCTCAATGTGACATCACAATGCTGAA
>NW_008410788.1:0-270 GCF_000622305.1 Nannospalax galili | reverse complement strand
TGATAATCTCCCTTCAGAAATAAGATGTTTATATTTTGATAACATGACAAATTATTTATGTCTCTTTAGGAAGGTGAGGTTACTGTAAATCCAGTTCCTTGGGATCCAACACCCTCATTAGCCTCTGTAGGCATTGTGCACACTTAGTGCACTTGAATACCTGTAGGCAAAAACACTCAAACACATAAAATAAAAATAAATGAACAAAAAAATTTTAAAAAAGAAACTGGGGAGAAAAATATGATCAGAAGATCAAAAATGAAGTAGGAC
>NW_008410787.1:0-270 GCF_000622305.1 Nannospalax galili | reverse complement strand
CCCAACACACGAGCCTTTGGGGAATTCTCAAACCGTATCTAAGTCACAACCGTTGGTACCCTGTCAGCTAGCGGTGCAGCTGCTCAGCTGTGGCAGCCACCCCCTCGGGGTTACATGTGACATGCCAGAGAATTCCATGTAGGCCTCAAGAGCTGCAGACCTGCTAAGTGCCAGGTGCCCAGGCCTGTGCTCCGTGCTGCATCCCTGTCCTCTTCAGGTCCCCAGACCACCCTGGTAAGCTGTCAGGTCCCCACTTATACACAGGAGCTG
>NW_008410786.1:0-270 GCF_000622305.1 Nannospalax galili | reverse complement strand
ACCCATAGCACACGGTTGGATTCAAATTCAGATCCGGATCTATCTCAAAGTTCACTATTCTAATTTTCCTCTCAAACATTAGTAACATTGGTCACTGTAGAGAAGCATCAAGGTGATTTTTTTAAACATGTATTTTATTGCATGTAAAGACCATGAATTTAAACCAAAGATTGCTTTACCACTAGAAACCAACTGGGCTACTGCAGGCCTACTGCTGCAGTTGGCCTGAATGATTCTCTAGTGGTATGCCAAAGGAAACCTGCTCCAGAA
>NW_008410785.1:0-270 GCF_000622305.1 Nannospalax galili | reverse complement strand
GGCACTGGGTACTCATTACTTTGTAAGTTAATAAATACACATAAAATATATTATATTGTTTGTCTGATCTTGCAGGAGACCCAGAGGGAATTCGGGCCACAATGCCACTTTGGGATTGTCTTGATTAGGTTAATTGGAATGGGAAGAACCCAATGTGGTCTACACCGTTCCCTGAGCTGAGGTCTCATACTCCATAAAGAAGAGAAGCTAGCTGAGGAGGAATATTCATACTCCTCTGCTTCCTGATTGTGATGCACTGTGATCAGTTAT
>NW_008410784.1:0-270 GCF_000622305.1 Nannospalax galili | reverse complement strand
GGCTTTTTAGTGAAGCAATAATGCCAGGCACATTTGGGAGACATGGTCTTAGATTACAGTTAGAAACCCGAGAAGCCTGAACTCAACCCTGTCTTGTAGCTGAAAATTCAACTTTTATAAAAATTCATCCCAGCAGGCTCTTTGGCAATCAGAAATATGATGGGAAAGTCGTTCTATCACGAGAGCATGTTGCTTCTCCCGCCTCTGCCCGGGGCCTCCGGTGCCCTCTTAATGACCTATGTTTCTCTGCTCAGCAGAAAAGCATTTTGT
>NW_008410783.1:0-270 GCF_000622305.1 Nannospalax galili | reverse complement strand
CTCGCAATCCACGAACACAGGAGGTCTTTCCATTTTTGAGGGTCTCCTTCAGTTTCTCTCCTGTGTTTCCACTGTAGCAATCATTCTCCTCTTTGATTAAATTTATTCCTGGACTTTTTGTAACAATTGCAATTGAGTTTTTATTCATACGCTTCACTGTGGACATATTGAAATGCTGAATTTTGTGTGTTAATTTTTTATCTTGTGTCTTTCTTCAATTCATTCATTAATTCTCATAAATTTTGATGGAACCTTTGGGATAGCTTATTT
>NW_008410782.1:0-270 GCF_000622305.1 Nannospalax galili | reverse complement strand
CCCAAGTTCTATCTACATGGCATATGGTAATTAAAAGTACCAGACTGGTGGCACTAAACTTCTTGGGTGTTTGACAACCATACTTTGAGGCCTATAATAATTTTATCAGGAGGACCTGAAGGACAGTTTTAGCTCCTTGGCCTCCTAGGTCAACTAAGTTCCAGAGGACTATGAGAAGCTCTCAAAATGTGCTGTAACCATGGTGGGTTACCTGTTATCTTGAGCAAGGAGGCTGTGGAGACCCCACTAGATGGACCTGAACCAGTGTCC
>NW_008410781.1:0-269 GCF_000622305.1 Nannospalax galili | reverse complement strand
AGTTCAGCAATAGGGTCTTACTGTCCAGTTCTGGTGAGCAACTTAGAGCAATGGAAATAGCTTGTATTGATTGGGAGAGCTTCTGGGGAGTAACTAGCCAACAGTTCACAGCTTGCATTGATATTTTGATTTGAAAATCCATAACTTCACCCAGGCAGGGTACTTCTGTTCACGCTCCTTTTAAAAATCACACAAGGGGGCTGGAGAGATGGCTCAGTAGTTAAGAGAACTGACTGCTCTTGCAGAGGACCTGGGTTCGATTCCCAGCA
>NW_008410780.1:0-269 GCF_000622305.1 Nannospalax galili | reverse complement strand
GTACTTATACACATGCAGGCAATACACTCATACACATAAAATAAAAATTAATTAATTAAAAAATTTTTAAAAGAAGGAAAGAGCAATTTTGGCTCAGACTCTAGAGGGTTCAGTTGATGGTCACTCCACTGTCTCCTGTGCTGAGGCAGAACACTGGTAGGAACACATGGTAGAGCAAAAGCTGCTCATCTCATGGTGGTGGCCAGGAAGAAGAAGAGGAGGAAGAGGAGGTAATGGAGGAAGTGGGGGGGGAGGAGGAGGAGGAGGAG
>NW_008410779.1:0-270 GCF_000622305.1 Nannospalax galili | reverse complement strand
AGAAGCCTCAGCAGCACGGAGAGCCAGGGACCCACCAGCAGCGCGGAGATCTGGGACCTAAACGACAGATGCGGTGCAGGACCCGCCGCACTCCTAGGTACACGCAGGAGACCTGAACCACGTCGCACCCAGCGGCTCGAGGGAGACTGGCGCCACTGGCCCAGCAGCTGGCGCTCCGTGGAACCCCGCACCCCCATATCTGGCGCCCAACGTGAGAGCCTCTGAACCTTGAGCCAGCAAGCAGCTAGCACCCTCTGAAATGCAGGATTC
>NW_008410778.1:0-270 GCF_000622305.1 Nannospalax galili | reverse complement strand
ATCAGTTACCTCAGAGACAGCACCAAAGCATCAGAACCCAAGGAAAAAGGGCGGGAAGAAGAAGGTGCCAGTGGAAGGTAGGAAGATGTGGGCGTCCCTTGGCCCCTTCAGGCCACACTCTCCAGGTGAAGGAAGGATGGAAGAGCATGCCCATCGCCCCCGCTCTGCTCTTCTTTATTCTACTTTTAAGTCAAGTCTGGAAAGGCACTGGAAGAAGTTTCCTGATGAGTCATGAGGTCAATCCCTTGTTCACTTTTGTAGCTATGACAG
>NW_008410777.1:0-269 GCF_000622305.1 Nannospalax galili | reverse complement strand
CCTGCCGCCTCTGACGTGCAGATGGTGGTGTCACCTGCCCCCCTGACATGCACATGTTCGTTTCACCTGCCCACTCTGACGTGAGAATGGTCGTGTCACCTGCTCCCTCAGATGTGCAGATTGTGGTGTTACATGCCCCATCGGAGGCGCAGGTGGTGGTGTCCCCTCCCCGCTCTGACATGCCGATGGTCGTGTCACCTGCCCTCTCTGAGGTGAACATGGTCGTGTCACCGGCCCTCTTTGACGTGCACATGTTCATGTCACCTGCC
>NW_008410776.1:0-270 GCF_000622305.1 Nannospalax galili | reverse complement strand
TTCCTTTTTCATTCTTACTGAGAAACCAATTGCACTGATTTTTTTTTCAAAGAACTACCACCTCTCTTTAGTTTGTGTTGTATGTAATCAGGTCCTTTCCCCCAGTTTCTTTTTTTTTTTAATTAGGTATTATTTTTATTTTATGTGTATGCGTGTATTGCCTGCATGTAAATAAGAGCACCTGTGACATGCAGTGCCTGCGGAGGTCAGAACAGGCTTTCAGATCCCCTGGGACTGGAGTTATGGGAAGTTGTTAGCTGCCATGTGGGT
>NW_008410775.1:0-270 GCF_000622305.1 Nannospalax galili | reverse complement strand
CACTGCAGGCAGCCACAGCTGCTGTGAGGTCATGATTGTGCTGGCCTTGCTGTCCCCAGAAGACAGCATTTCCCAGCCCCTCCCCCTGTCTTCTGGTTGTTAGATTCCTTCTACCCCCTTCTTCCGGATGTTCCCTGAGCCTCAGAGAGGGTGGTGTGTCTTGTTAAAGCTCTCAGATATCCCTTAATCTCAGCACCTTGAACAGCCATGTAGGCACATTTTGAAAAGTCTTTCCCTGCTCTATGAAGATAATAAACAAATGAGTGGGGA
>NW_008410774.1:0-270 GCF_000622305.1 Nannospalax galili | reverse complement strand
ATGCTTGAATGTGACATCACAATGCTCCAATATGCCAACAATATCGACCCAAGTGTCATTATATTGCCACAATTTGGCATCAAAGTGTTACAATATAACTTCACAATGATATCTTTTGACATCACAAGGCTCCAATATTTCAAAACTATTGTCCCATATGTTATTATATTGCTCCGCTGTGGCATCAAAATATTAAAGTACGACTTCACAAAGTCCCATTGTGTCAATACAATGCTCCAATGTGCCAAACTATCTCCTCCTGTGCCATTA
>NW_008410773.1:0-270 GCF_000622305.1 Nannospalax galili | reverse complement strand
GAAAGTCGAAGTTTCAGGCCTGTCTGCCTCTGATCATATTTGTATCAACTATACTGGTGCTTTGTTAGAATCATGTTTGCAGAAATTTGAGAACCTTTTAGTCTCATGCACAGCAATGGAGAACATGTCACAGGAACATTTGGGCAGAGGGGAAGCAGCATAATCAACAAAATCAGGAACATATTTCAGAAAACTCTGTTAGACAGTTGTGAAACTCTATAATTGTTTCCACCTGTTGGAAATGAAGCTTCCTTGATGAGTGGTGACTGC
>NW_008410772.1:0-270 GCF_000622305.1 Nannospalax galili | reverse complement strand
TTGATGATGACACTGAATGATTAGGAATCCATACAAAGACCACAGTTACAATGATATAAATATGTGAAATTCTGGTGATTTCATTTGATAGTAAAACTCCAAATTTCTGGATATTTATTTAAACAGCATGTTCATAGCATGTGAATGTCTTAGGCCTGAATTTTCTGGGACCTTGCTTGTATGCTTTGCTATCTCCTCTGTGCTTTTACTTTCCTGAACAGGAGAACAGGGAAGAGTGAAGGGAGTCCTGACATGCCTTCATATCAGCAC
>NW_008410771.1:0-270 GCF_000622305.1 Nannospalax galili | reverse complement strand
CTGTGTAGCATAGACTGAGCAGGAGCTACTGATGTTAGAACAATTCTGGATTCCCTGGGATGACTGGTCACCCTTTAGGGGACCCAGATGTACCAGACTAGGCAACAGGAACTTCAAAATGTCTAGAAACTCACCTGCCCAGCTTAACCAAAGTGTTGGTGTGCTGTGGAGGTGCGACTGCTGGATCCCCTCCTGTCCCCCTTCATGCACCCTCACACTGTGTCCTCCTCCTCCTGTAGAGCATTCCAGACATTGATTCACCTGGTCAAA
>NW_008410770.1:0-270 GCF_000622305.1 Nannospalax galili | reverse complement strand
CCTCTGCAAGAGCAGCCAGCACTCTTAACCCCTGAGCCATCTCTCCAGCCCTGCTATTTATGGTATTTTATTTGTTTTGTTTTTTTGAGACACAGCCTCATTGTGTAGCTCAGGTTGGCCTGGAACTCTATATAGACCAGGGCACCCAACTTCTGACAATCCTCCTGGCTTTGCCTCCTGAACGCACTTTTAGACCTGCCTTTTTACTTGTAATCTGCCAAGTAGTTCTCATTCAGCCCATTTTACAACAGAGGAAGTCAAGACTCAGGG
>NW_008410769.1:0-270 GCF_000622305.1 Nannospalax galili | reverse complement strand
TCAGGAGTTCTCAGGGGGGTGAGCAGGAGGGAGCCTAGCCCTAAGGCAGGAGTGTGGACAGTGGGGAGACAATTTAACTATTCAGGGTATAGTGAATCCAACCTCAGTAGGTGACACTCTGACATAGCAGGATAGTCCAAAGGTCTCAAGAAGGGTGTCAAGGGGGAGTTGTGGAGGATCTAACTCCCTAGGCAAAGTAAATGTGGGCTTGGGAGCAGGAGAATGGAGCTAGTGTGGGTGCAGGATAATCTACATGCAGTGGGCAGTTTC
>NW_008410768.1:0-270 GCF_000622305.1 Nannospalax galili | reverse complement strand
AAAAAATTACAAGTATCATGAGACAACCAATATTGCCTCTGATGAGCCACTTCTGTAGACTGTGCTTTGTGTTCTCATTTACCCTATGTCACACGTGTGACAGCACTAAATGAGTGTACCATATGCAGGAAGCAGGGAAGTGTTGCTACTATATTAGATATGGGTACTGGAGAGATGTCTTCGTGGTTAAGAGCACTGACTGTTCTTGGAGAGGATCCAGGTTCAATTCCCAGCACCCATATGGCAGCTAACAACCATCCGTAACTCCAG
>NW_008410767.1:0-270 GCF_000622305.1 Nannospalax galili | reverse complement strand
TCTAGTAGCTTTATTCTGAGGAAATAATTTTAAGAAATTAACTAGAAAAAAATTATATTAAGCATGCACTCAGAGATTTAATTCATTCATATAAGCACTATAGTGTTACTTATAGATAAGAAATTTAAGACAATGACAATGCATACATTGTTAAAAGAGTATAATGTATTTACCAAGGGAGTTGCATGAAGAAACAAAAAACAGTACATATCTAGATACAGATATAAATGCTATAGAATGCCCTTACTAGCAAAGAAAAGTCACATAACC
>NW_008410766.1:0-270 GCF_000622305.1 Nannospalax galili | reverse complement strand
CCTCGATTAAGGAGGCTCCACATGGGGATTCTCAGGCCCTCGGAGGGGTCAGTTCGGCATGAGATGAGTGGGAAAGGTGCGGGGGGGAGTCAGGGAGGGGATCCTCATGGCTCAGGTCAGGTGGTCTGGAGAGGCTGGCTGGGCGGAGGGGACAAGGCAGCCTGTTCCTTGTCACGGCTCGAGGCTCTGCAGCTAGACAAAGGTTAATTGGATGAAACTCAGGGTTTTGCAGAAAAACACCATTCTTCACTGGATGCGGTGACAGCTCTC
>NW_008410765.1:0-270 GCF_000622305.1 Nannospalax galili | reverse complement strand
AACCCCTCCTGACCCCCCACTAATTGCTCGTTTTAGCTTCTGTAAAATGCTTGAAATACCCGCCGGCTGCTGTTCCTGTTCCAGGAAGCTGTAGATTAGATAAACCCGGCCATGAACACTGCCCAGCGCATTCCACAACCATGAGAATAGCACCCGCCAATAAATAAAACCTCCACAGCCGCATCCTGTATTCCCGATCAGTCTAAAAGTATGTTGGCATGCGCAGATTTCTTGGACCAACCACAATGTGACACCGTTATTCCCCTCCTC
>NW_008410764.1:0-270 GCF_000622305.1 Nannospalax galili | reverse complement strand
CTCAGGGTCAAGAACAACCAGAATTTAAACTGCAAGAAAGCTCACTCTTCATCTCCTATCCCCACTTTCCTCTAATCACCCTCATTAGCTCCCACTCTAAACTTGCTTCCTGTTTGTGGCATAAAACGTGACTATTAGCTCTAAATTTCATGTTAAAGCTACTACCTGTATACGTTTATAGGTTTCCTAGCCTAATTCTTCCTTTAAAATCCAAAGTGAGCTGTGAAGATGGCTTAGCATTTAAAACACTTATTATGCAAGCAAGAGTAG
>NW_008410763.1:0-270 GCF_000622305.1 Nannospalax galili | reverse complement strand
ATTAAAAAAGCAATTTTAAATGAAAATATAAAATAAAATAGTAATAAATTTTTAAAGAAAGGAGAAAAACATTTCCTTTAGTCTAAACTGCAAACTTCTCCCTTTCTTTTAGGTCACTAAGCCATATTTTTAACATATTAAAGAACTAGAAATATATGCTTTCTGCTTTCTCACACTCTTTGGTGCACCTGGATTTCATGTAATAGTTATATGTATAATAATTGTATTTGTGTGTGGTTTGTGTCAACAATTATATTTTTAAACCTGTGG
>NW_008410762.1:0-270 GCF_000622305.1 Nannospalax galili | reverse complement strand
CATAGACATATATAAAGTGTTTAAGAACATATAAGCATATAGAGAAGTATTCACATATCTAATGTGTAAGGAAATATAAGCATATGGAAATGTATTTACATGCTATAAGAAATGAAATGTGGTTTTGCCTCAAAAATGAAATGGAGTTATCAATGGAAGAAAATTAAAGGGCCCAGAGGACCTACATATGTATAGAATATAATAGTAATGGTTTGGCATAATAAAAACAGCTAAACATATTCACAGAAGAGCAATACATATAATAAATAA
>NW_008410761.1:0-270 GCF_000622305.1 Nannospalax galili | reverse complement strand
CCTATGCATGTAAACAATGTGGTAAAGCCTTTAGATGTCATGGTTATCTTCGGTTACATGAAAAAATTCATACTGGAGAAAAACCCTATTAATGTAAACAGTGTGGTAAAGACTTCAGATGTCACAGTGATGTTCAAAGATATGAAATGTTCATACTAGACAAAACCCTGTGAATGGGATCAGTATGGAAAAGCCTTTAGACACTACAATCATTTTTACATGAAAGAATTCATATTTTAGTAAACCTCTGAATGCAGACAGGGTGGTAAA
>NW_008410760.1:0-270 GCF_000622305.1 Nannospalax galili | reverse complement strand
ACTTGAAACAATACAGAGAGCAGAGAGAGAAACAACTATACCCCAGGGGCATAGAAAGAAAATAAAGGTATAATTGAGGAAATGCAAAATTAGAGAACACTAATAGCAATAAAAACGACGGAGACCAATACACGCCTTTCAATAATAACCTTAAATATCAATGGACTGAACTTCTCAGTCAAAAGACACAGGCTAAGTGAATGGATTGAGAAACAAAAGCTATCTCTTTGCTGTCTGCAAGAAACCCATTTCACCTTCAAGGACAGGCAC
>NW_008410759.1:0-270 GCF_000622305.1 Nannospalax galili | reverse complement strand
ATATTGTAACATTGTAATGGCACCATCGAGTATTGTGATGTCACAATGGAACATTTTGAAATCCTATTGTAACGTTGTGATGGCACCATGGAATATTGTAATGTCACTTTGGTGGATTGTGAGGGGACATTGAGCACAATGTTTGCCTATTGAGGATGGTGACAAGACAATGGATCTTCGTAATGACACAATGTGCATAGTATTGTCACAAGGAGCATTGTGATGTCACATTGGAACACTGTGAATTCACATTGTAACATTGTGATGGCA
>NW_008410758.1:0-269 GCF_000622305.1 Nannospalax galili | reverse complement strand
TTGGGATGCCACATTGGAGCATTGTGATGACACATTTGAGCATTGTGATGTTGCATTGGGGTATTGTAAGGTGGCATTAAGCACCGTGTTTGCATGTTGAACAGGGTGGCGACACAATGTAATATTGTAATGAAACAATGGAGCACTGTGATGTCACATTTGTGCATAGTGATGACACATTGGGGCATTGTGATGTCCCATTCAGGGACTGTGAGGGTACACTGTGCACCGTGTTTGCATATTGAGCATGGTGACGACACAATGGATCA
>NW_008410757.1:0-270 GCF_000622305.1 Nannospalax galili | reverse complement strand
CACCAACTTGGCAAAAACTCAAGCACATTAGAAATTGAAATAAATAATTAAAATATTAAAACAAAAAAAGACAAAAGCTATCTTGAGGTAACCTGTATCTTGAGGTTCTGGGAGGAGGGTCTGAGGAGGGAGAATGAGAAATAGAGATGGCAGTGGTTCCCTAATGTGTACCATTACATGCACACATATGGGAAACTGCATAAATTCTATAGGATACTACATGTTTGATTCCAAATATACTACATACACATATGTAACACTGAATATCCT
>NW_008410756.1:0-270 GCF_000622305.1 Nannospalax galili | reverse complement strand
TTGAAAGTTCAGTTATATGCAAAATTTGGCAGCAACATAAACCTCGAGGCCGATGAAAGCTAAACTTTTTATAATACTTTTTTATTTGTTTAATAAACTTGAATATTGTTTTAAATGATAATTTCCTTTCTTCAAACGACATGGAAATGAAAACTTTCTTTTTTAAAAACTTTCATTTAAGTAATGGAAACCTGCCTATTTTCACATGTCTTGCTTATTTATTTTATATTTTTAAAAGAAGACAGTATTCATGTATGTATTTTGCATAAT
>NW_008410755.1:0-270 GCF_000622305.1 Nannospalax galili | reverse complement strand
TAGGGAAATAGTTTTCTTTATTTCCAGAAATCACCCCTACTTTCCTATGCACTAAAAAGCTGGTTTCCTTCCTTATTTGTAAAACGATATCTAATTAAATGCAAAAACAAGCAAGCACAAACAAATGCAACAGATAATCAAAGGTCTGGCCCCTCTTGCTTTGGTTCCTCTGTTCTCCTTGCAGTCTTTGCAAGCGTGTCATATATTTTCCCACTATCTCCTGTCACAGCTTCCATTATTTTAAGGCCTTTAATTGATTATGTGCTCTTC
>NW_008410754.1:0-267 GCF_000622305.1 Nannospalax galili | reverse complement strand
GAGCAGCATAGACAATTCCCTCTACTGTATGTGCAGGCAAGACAGAAAACTAGCAAATAGCTGAAGAAGTGGGTAAAACTCCAGCCCATCCTGAGGAACTGTTGGCAACCAACAAGTGCTGGGATGGGGAGAGTCAGAGTCTTTTAAATGTGTGATTTTTGGTGGGTTAACCAGACTACAGTGGATGGACCCACACTGAAGGACATTAAGGGATCACAACTTAGTCTCTCTCTCTCTCTCTCTCTCTCTCTCTCTCTCTCTCTCTCT
>NW_008410753.1:0-270 GCF_000622305.1 Nannospalax galili | reverse complement strand
GATGGGGAGGTGGGCAAGACACCCCAGCCCTAGCTGAGAAGCTATTGCTGATTGATAGCTGCTGGTCGGGGAAGGCGGGGAGCTCATCTTCTTTAAGGGTGTGACGCTGAGTAGGTTGACCAGGTTCTAGGGGATAGAAAACCCCACCCAAGGGCATTAGGGGAGCACAAATAGCCTCAATCGGCTATTAAAAATAATAGAGGAAATGAAATGGGGTTAGTAAGATTGGAATGTGGATAGGAGAGGGAATCTGGACATGATCAGAATAAA
>NW_008410752.1:0-270 GCF_000622305.1 Nannospalax galili | reverse complement strand
TCTCCACACGTCCCATCTACATGTCCTCATTGGCCACCCTCCTTGTCTTTGACTATACGGAGGCCAGAATTATGACTCTAAACCTAAGTAGTAGACATCACATCGAAGCCCACGAAGCGTCCAGCTTTACTGGCTTATACTGATCTGAGCAAGCTGGGCTGTGTCCTTCCCCTGAGCTTGCTTTATTCAGAATGTATTTCCACGTGGGCTCTTCCCATTGGGAATTCAGAGAGTGCTGACCCTGGGTACTGCCCCTAGGTCCTGTGCTAA
>NW_008410751.1:0-270 GCF_000622305.1 Nannospalax galili | reverse complement strand
GGGTTCCCTGGTCAATCAAGGCAGATAACGGCCCAGCCTATGTGTCACAAATATTTCAGTCATTTCTTATGTCCTGGAACATTGAGCATAAGACAGAATTCCATATAATCCATAAGGCCAAGTGATAGTGGAGAGAACATTCGCCCCTACAGCAGCCTGTGTAAACCGCCCCCGCTTCTTTCTCACCTTAACTAACCAGAGCGGAGAGATACTTAATTTTACCATTCCTGGCCAGTGTCAACTTTCATCGTGCTGGAATTCCCTAATGGC
>NW_008410750.1:0-270 GCF_000622305.1 Nannospalax galili | reverse complement strand
AGTGAAGGAAAATAGTATTGACGTGTCAATAGATATATTAAGAAACTTATCGAAAAATTTCAAGGATTCATTTTAATCGTCAAAATTTAAATTAATAGTGATAATATTTAATAATAACCTCATGATGTATATTACCATGAACAAAAATAAACCATGACATTTTTTTATTGTGAAATGATGAGAAATGAGGGTTCAGATCTTGTAGTTATTTTTTCCACATTACTCTTTCCACTGAAATTCTCTCTGTGTTGCGTTCCAATGTAAATTTTA
>NW_008410749.1:0-270 GCF_000622305.1 Nannospalax galili | reverse complement strand
GAAGAGCTGTGGTTTAATGTTCAGAGAGTGAACTGGTGTTCCATTGGGACATAAAAGAGCCTGGGAAAAGTGAGGCCTGGGTAGATGGTTGTTGGGAGAATGGCTTCCAAGACCTGGTGACCAAAGGGCTGGAATGCAGCTTGAGCTTCTGGAAGTTCCGTGATACAGCCTCAGGGCTCTGCAGCATTTTCCTCTCTGGAGTCAGACACAAACTTAGTACCTTAGCCAGAGGGATGTCCCTGGCATGCAATGCTTCTGTACCTCTACTAG
>NW_008410748.1:0-270 GCF_000622305.1 Nannospalax galili | reverse complement strand
AGGGAGACCTTGTCTCAAAAAGACAACAAACACTAAAATAAAATTAGGCTGGGTGTGGTGTAGCACATCTTTTTAATCCCAGCACTTGAGAGGCAGAGGCAGATGGATCTCTCTGTGAGTTAGAGGCCAACCTGGTATACAGGATACCTTGCAGGCCAGCCAGGGGGACATAGTAAGACCCTGTCTCTAAATAAATAGATTAAAATAGAAGCAGTGAGTGCCTGATCACACAAGATAGAGGTCTTGATATATAGTGACTTGGAGATAAAA
>NW_008410747.1:0-270 GCF_000622305.1 Nannospalax galili | reverse complement strand
TATGGTTAAGGTAAGGAATAGGGCTAAGTTTAGGGCTGTGGCTAGGGCTAGATTTAGGGAAAGGGCAAGAGAGGTTAGGGTTAGAACTAGGCCTATGCCTAGCTTTGGGCTAGGATGAGGGCTAGGGTTAGAACTACAGGTAGGGCTAGTCTAAGGTCTATGGTTAGATCTTGGGGTCCTGTTAGGTTTATTATTAGTGTTAGGGTTTAGGTTATATATAGGACTGGGGTTAGGGCTAAGGGTTAGTTTTAGGGTTGGGCCTAGATTTTG
>NW_008410746.1:0-270 GCF_000622305.1 Nannospalax galili | reverse complement strand
TTTCTATGCATATAAATGTATATATTTAAATGGCTATGTCAGTTTGCTAAACAACAGAATTACGCCTCCCTCAGGCCCTATGTCCTCCCCAGTGTGAGGTTTGACCAGGATTGCACTGCAAGTTGTGAAATTCCCTCCTATGGAATGAGCCTCGCTTACAATAAGAGAGTGGTTGGTTACCCCCATAACTGTAGTGCCACCATTGCACATGTGGACACATCGTGCCAGGCAGTATGATGTCAGGCCCCATGAAAGCAGCAGATTCCCACT
>NW_008410745.1:0-270 GCF_000622305.1 Nannospalax galili | reverse complement strand
CCAACCCTGCCCACTGCTCACCTGCTGAAGGAAGACGAGGAAGGTCTGGCTGCAACTCTTGTTTGTAGTGCCGAGAAAATCCTTCAGTAGGAAAATAAAGGTTTATCTAGATAGGTCAAAAAGAAAATTTAAAAGACATGGTCAGTGGAGCTGGCCTCTAAATCAGATCACAGAGAGCAGAATCAGAGGCTCAGGAATTCAAGGTCTTCCATTGCTGCATACTAAGTCCCCGTGTAGACCGAGTGGTATGAGATCCAGTTTCAAAAAAAA
>NW_008410744.1:0-270 GCF_000622305.1 Nannospalax galili | reverse complement strand
AAGAGGTCAGTCCATGGGTCTGGGGTGCCGTGACAAGAAATGGGCCAGTGCTCTGCTAGGAGGAGAGATGGTATGGGGGAGCTAGGAGGGTGAATGAGCCTGGGGGAGTCAAGGCACAGTGGGTGCAGTGAAACTTACCCAGGCAAGCTGCTGGCTCCAGGAAGCTTTGGGTCTAGGGTGTAGGGGGCTCAAATCTTTAATCCCAGCACTTGAGAGGCTGAGACAGGCAGATCTCTGTGAGGTCAAGGCCAGAATGGTCTACATAGTGAG
>NW_008410743.1:0-270 GCF_000622305.1 Nannospalax galili | reverse complement strand
CATTGCAAATGCTCCATTGACTTGGGAAATTCACAATGTCTGGGTGTGAACAGTTGTGGAACTCTGCAGTATTCTCCATCTATTGCAAAAGAAGTTTCTTTGATGAGTGGTGACTGGCATACTTATCTATAAATATAAGGACGCATATTTTGCACATAGCAAGAAATACACTTGTCTAGGAACGTGACAGTCTCTTAAATTTTCTGAACCATATTTCTTTCCTGCTATGGCAGTTGATGGTTCCTGGGTGAGGGAAAGGCATTTTTTTTT
>NW_008410742.1:0-270 GCF_000622305.1 Nannospalax galili | reverse complement strand
CCACAAAGAAAAGAAAAAACAACAATAAAAAACAAAATAAAAACAGAAACCCTAAAACAAACAAGCAAAAATCTCAAAGCATACATTCTTTAATCTGAATTATTTAATTACAGGGAAAGAAATTCTACCAAGATTTGCTTTAAAGAGTAATTATCTATATTTGAGAGTAAATCTTTAGTGAAATATGAAACCTTTATCAAATCTACTGACTTTGTGGATCACAGGCAGGAAACACCAGCTTTCCAACACTCATTATTATAAACTCAAGCC
>NW_008410741.1:0-270 GCF_000622305.1 Nannospalax galili | reverse complement strand
TGCTAATATCAGTCTTTAGATTCTTCTGTCTTGTATCTTGTGTTGTAAGATAGGCAGGGTAGAAATCAACCTATTGGACACCATTCAGAGAGTTGAACACTGGATATACTGTCTAAATTCTTCCTTCTCCAAATAAAGGCTGAGAGTTACGGTTCTCTCTCTTCCCCTCCTCTGCCTCCCTCTGTAGGGACCTAAAGGCCCCACCTTGCAAAAGTCTGAGAGGAAGTTACTGGGGCATGGCCTGACTTTCTTTAAAAGTCTGAAGAATAC
>NW_008410740.1:0-269 GCF_000622305.1 Nannospalax galili | reverse complement strand
TGTATATTTTGCCTATGGACTTCCTGATACTTCAATGCACCCAGAGAGACAGCCTAGAGAATCATCGGAGTGCCTGCACAGAACTAACTGATCAATGCACTTGTCCATTCAATGACTACTCTTTAATCTAACTGATTTTTACTGGTTCACTCACCTTTGACCGTAGATGGAATCATGTTGGATTTTCTTTTCCCATTATTGTAAACACTCACTGAAAGCATTTTTTGGGGAAAATGTATTATAAACCTCAAAGAACTCCAGTCTTTTAA
>NW_008410739.1:0-270 GCF_000622305.1 Nannospalax galili | reverse complement strand
TGTAGCACATTATGTGCAGTTGTAAACTATTTCTTTTGTACGAGTTTTTGATAACTGCCATCATTTGACGTATTATTAAAGGAATTGCCACTTTCCTTTTATTTGCAGTGTCTCCCTGTATTGGAAATTCTTTGATGTTCTCTAAGAGTTGAAATACAAGTACATGACTTCTTAAACCCTTTCCATTTGTGAGGTTTCTCTCCAGTGTGAATTCTCTGGAGTCTTGGGTGTGCTGAGCTGTCAGTTTTTCACATTCTTCTTATTGAAATG
>NW_008410738.1:0-270 GCF_000622305.1 Nannospalax galili | reverse complement strand
ATTAATATATTTGTATTCCACTTAGTGTGCACTACTGATAAACATAGGAGCGTTATGTTGACCCTGGGAACTTAGCAACACTAATGATATTTTAAATATGCTATAACATCATTTAAAATGGAGCATTATTTTGGGAGCAAATTCCCAATCTTCACAAAAATGGCCACATTGCAATAAAACTGTGGCCTATTAAAAAAAGAAAAATGTCAATAGAAATTACTTTGATAATTACTTTAGGCATCTCTTAAAATAATTGGCAATGTGGAGGGG
>NW_008410737.1:0-270 GCF_000622305.1 Nannospalax galili | reverse complement strand
GAGAAGGGAGTAGAGTGATCGAACGTGAAAGAAGTCGAGAGTGGGAACTGGGAAATCAGGGTGCAGCTCTTTTCAGTAGCTTGGGCTGAGCCCATGGCGAAGGAAATAAGTGAAAAGATGTTTTCGAGATAGAATTAGCAAGACCTGGAAATGGATTAGTAAGGAAAAGGGAGGAATCTCGCTTTTTGTTGTTTGAAACAAGTCTCACATGGCCAACTCCCCAGTGCTGGGTTACAGGCTTGCACCACCATGCTCAGAATTGCGTGGGTT
>NW_008410736.1:0-270 GCF_000622305.1 Nannospalax galili | reverse complement strand
ACATATACCAATAAAGAATTTTAGGTCCAGCAAGATGGCTCCACAGGTGAAAGGACTTACCCTCGAGATTAAAGCAACACACAAATTCAATCCCCAGAACTCACATCGTAGATGGAGAAAATCAAGTCCCATGGGTTTTCCTCTGACCTCTATAAACAAACCATGGCACACGTACACACATACTACTACACAAATATAGAGAGGGGAAGAGAAAGATGAACATATAATAAAACACTGAAATAATTTATAAAAATTAAAGGAAGAAATGGA
>NW_008410735.1:0-270 GCF_000622305.1 Nannospalax galili | reverse complement strand
GCATGTCTACTTCCTGTCTTCAGAAAGTCTGACCCCCTGACGTATAGAACAGAGGTAAATTAGCATGCAAGAGCCTGCTTGCCCTTAGGAATTCCTGCTCACATACTTCAGATTTGACAGTGTGAGAAAATTTTAAATTGGTACAGTTGGCATGAACAGAAATGAGAAATTGCCTACATAAATACTTCATATGGTACATTATGGTACATTATGAATGGTTCTCATTCAGAAAGTCTATTAATATATTCAAAACTCACAGAGATAACTAGA
>NW_008410734.1:0-270 GCF_000622305.1 Nannospalax galili | reverse complement strand
AATTGTTTGCTATGTTGGATGAGCTAATGAGTTTTAAAAATTATTACTACACAGAGCTTACTATTCAAAGGGAACTGAAATTAAAAAATGAAAAAAAATTTCTCATTGATTGAATTAGCAGTGTCATATAAAGTAAGTTGGACTTGGATGCTATCCAAAAAGGCTTACTGAAGCAGTTTTATTTCTAACATAATTCTACAGTACAGGCATGATGGTTACAGTTAAATTTAGGAATAAAGGAAGAAAAATGAAGATGCTATTTTTATATCT
>NW_008410733.1:0-269 GCF_000622305.1 Nannospalax galili | reverse complement strand
GCCTGGACTGAGTGTCAGGGTTTTATTGCTGTGATGAGTCACTGTCCCAGTATAGGCCAACGCTATATAGTACCCTTCCCTGAAACCAGAGCTTCACTTAGCTTCCTCCACACTGGACCCACTCTCTCCCAAGGCCTCACTCAGCCTCATGGGGAAGATAGAACACCAACCCTGGGCTGTAAAGGACCCACCTTTGCAGAGGTGGCTGTGCAACAATACTTACAACTTATTTCTGGGCTCTAGAACTTTCTACCACATTCTCAAAGCAG
>NW_008410732.1:0-269 GCF_000622305.1 Nannospalax galili | reverse complement strand
CATTGTGGTGGGTATACATGGGCACAGCAGAGGTGGTGTCATGGTGGGTATACATGGGCACTCAAGAGATAGAACATGAACATGAGAGGAACATTGGTGAGAAAGCATCAATGTATTTTAAACTGCACGCTATGGCTGGTCAGGTTCCATCAAATTTTCTTGCATCTTTTTCTATTCTAAGTTTTCTATTAAAAAACCAACAACTGCTAATCTCATCTTTGCATCAAGTAGGATTTAGCCTTTGTGAAATCTAAAGAACATATATGAAT
>NW_008410731.1:0-269 GCF_000622305.1 Nannospalax galili | reverse complement strand
TACTCTGTCATCCCTGTTACTGTCCACTGTGTTGTCAGCACCCCCAGTGCCACTGTTTGTCCATTCACTGAATCTAGTCAGCCTATCTAGAGATCCGTATTTTAGGAAAATCAGCTGTTCCTCATATAGCAGCAATCTGTTGTCAATATTCCTTTCGATAAGATTGGGGTTTGATGTACATTTTCAAAAAGTAATACAAAACCTCCTAACTAAAAACACCAGGACCAGGTGGATTTACAGCAGAATTCTACCAGACATTTAAAGAAGAT
>NW_008410730.1:0-269 GCF_000622305.1 Nannospalax galili | reverse complement strand
AAGAAGGCCCCTCTTCCTCCTGGCACTTTAGCAATTTGGGGCTTAATCCGGGCCTGCCTGGAGGATAAGATGGAAGATATACTGAGGACATAGAAATTGGAGAGCAAGTGTTGGAAGAAGTGCGTGAGTGTAGGGAGCCGTGGGGCCCCCTACCCTGAAATAATAATTATTGTCTGTGAAGCAAGCTGTTTACAGCTTCAGTCTCTGACTTCCTTTTCAGAGTAGCGGATGACTTTGTGAAAAACATGTTTTTCTGCCTCAACCTTGTA
>NW_008410729.1:0-269 GCF_000622305.1 Nannospalax galili | reverse complement strand
GAGGAGGAGGAGGAGGAGGAGGAGGAGGAGGAGGGAGCACCTGTCTTAATTCAGCCTCTTTTTAAAATGGGGAGCAGAATCCACAGGGAACAAGAGGCTTGCTTCTCCAAGCCAGGAAGCTGTTCAGTGGTGCAACTGGGTCCGGAAACAGTCTGCTTATGGAGAAGACTGTTCTCACCAACTGTTCTCAGCAAAGTGATTGAATAGCCATAGACAGTATTCTGTTAGATTGTAACTGTGGATGGTGATTTTTATCTTGGCCGTTAGTA
>NW_008410728.1:0-269 GCF_000622305.1 Nannospalax galili | reverse complement strand
CTCTGCCCAGCACAGCAAAATGATCAACAACACTCTCCCCAGATCTCAGTAACACTTCTGTTCTATAAAGGAGCAAAGCACACATTACATTACAGCTCCTTTTCAAAAGAAACCTAAATATAAAGAATGACTTAGACCACCCTTGAACCATATTGTTCCTGACATCATGCTAGTTGATAGGCAATACAGCTGCAGGTTTTTGTGGTGAGATATAAAGGGATTTAGGGCTTGGCCTGCAGTCAGTTCTGTAGGTAATTGTCATCATAATT
>NW_008410727.1:0-269 GCF_000622305.1 Nannospalax galili | reverse complement strand
ATAATAATAATAATAATAATAAAGAATAGAACGGCCAGTAAGATGGCTCAGCAGGTAGAAATGCTTGTGGGGCAAGCCTGACAATCTGAGTTCAGTCCCCAGAACCCAAGGAAAAGTGGAAAGAACTGACTCCACAAAGTTGTCCTTGACGTCCACATGTGCTCCGTGGCACACACATTCGAATACCATGCACACACATAACAAAAAATAAAACAACAAGCCGGGCGTGGTGGCGCATGCCTTTAATCCCAGCACTCGGGAGGTAGAGG
>NW_008410726.1:0-269 GCF_000622305.1 Nannospalax galili | reverse complement strand
TCAGAGGGCGCAGGTGACACGACCATGTGCACATCATAGGGAAAGGTTACACAACCATCTGCATGTCAATTGGGCAGGTGACACGACCATCTGCAGGCCAGAGGGGTCAAGTGACAGAAAAGTGTGCACATCAGAGGGGCAGGTGCATGACCATCTGCATGTCAGTGGGGTCAGGTGACACAAACGTCTGCACGTCAGAGGGGCAGGTGCACGACCAACAGCACGTCAGAGGGGACAGGTGACACGACCATGTGCACGACAAAGATGAC
>NW_008410725.1:0-269 GCF_000622305.1 Nannospalax galili | reverse complement strand
ATTTCTTTGTGTTTGTGGCCCTATTTTGTGTTTCCATTGTTATTACTTTATTTTCTTCTTATAGCCTTTTGGGCATACTCATTTCTTTGTACTGGTTCAAGTATTCTCTGTAGTCTTGGTTTGTAAGACATGAATTCTTTCAACCTATTTGTGTCATAGAAAATTTTCTGTTCCCCTTTGACCTTGATTGATAGTTTTGTTGGATAAATTATTCACGGTTGGCATCCATGGTTGTTTAGAACTGGAATTACTTTGTTTCAGGCTGTTCT
>NW_008410724.1:0-269 GCF_000622305.1 Nannospalax galili | reverse complement strand
TCCTACCTTGGGCTCCCTGATGAACTGCGACCTGGGAGATGTAAGCTGATAGTGGTCAGAGTGTTGGACCCCAAGTTGATAGTGGTCAGAGTGTTTTGTCACAGCAATGGAGAAACAGACCAGAACACACTGATTGCTGTTAACACTCAGAAACACAAAGAAAGGGAGATTTCTCCCCAGTGTTAAGTATCCAATGAATGGAATCTTTAATCACCTGTGAAAAACTACATATCAGGGGAGTGATGAGGGTGATGTAAAGAAATAAAAAG
>NW_008410723.1:0-269 GCF_000622305.1 Nannospalax galili | reverse complement strand
GTCAGGCTTTTTCTTGCAGACCTGAACTCTGAGCAGATCAAATAGGAATCACTGTAAATGTGGGGAGTATTGTGACCTTGGCCTTGGGACAGGGTTTTCTGAAGTTCCTATCCAGAGTTTCTCTGGTGGCTGCAGTGCTGGGATATTTCAAAGCTTCTATTGTGGAGTTGGAAACAGAGGATGGGACTAACCAGAGGGGCCTGAGAGAAAGAAATGGGGGTTGAAAATGATGCAAATTCATTAAATACATGTATGAAATTATCAAAGAG
>NW_008410722.1:0-269 GCF_000622305.1 Nannospalax galili | reverse complement strand
ATCACATAATTATAAAGACAAGAAACCAGATTCCCAGGACTAAGTACAAAGCTGGTCACAGAGCACATGCCTCCAGCCCCAGTTGTGAGGAGGTGGAGTCTACAGGAAGCCTAGAGCACCCTGGGATGCTAGTCTAAGGGAACTGGTGAACTCTTTGTTCAGTGAGAGAGCCTGTCTCCATAAAGAAGGTGGAGGGGGGGCATCAAGATGGCTCAGCGGGTAAAAGCACTTGCCTGGCATACCTGACAAATTCAGTATAATCCACAAAA
>NW_008410721.1:0-269 GCF_000622305.1 Nannospalax galili | reverse complement strand
GTGTGTGTGTGTGTGACCTACAGAATCCATTTAGTGCTGTTCATATGTACTATGTTAGGCTGACCACTTGGGATTGGATAACCTGTCAAAGGAGCTCATCTCTGGAGAAAACTGATTCTCTCAGCAGCCATTGATTGCCTGTAGCTCTACATCTAGGGATGGGATCTTCTAAAATTTCCCTCATCCATACTGGCATGTCAGCTGGTGGTGACATTCTGCAGGTCTTCTTTAGGCAACCATACTGTTGAGATTTCATGGATGCAGCCCAG
>NW_008410720.1:0-269 GCF_000622305.1 Nannospalax galili | reverse complement strand
GTTTAAAAATTAAAAAAAAGAATAAAACAAATGAAAGAATTCCATACATTCTATCAGACCACAATGCTGTAAATTTTATCATCAACAACAAATGGTGTTTATAAGTACAGGAACTCATGGAGATTAAACGACACACTCCTGAATGAAGAATGGGTGAAAGGAGAAATGAAGAAAGAAATGATGAAAGGATTCCTGAAAATAACTGAAAATGTTACTACGACACAACAGAAACCTCTGGGACACTTTAAAAGCAGTTCTAAGAGGGAAGT
>NW_008410719.1:0-269 GCF_000622305.1 Nannospalax galili | reverse complement strand
AATCGCTCATGGGGCAATAGTGTTGGAACATTGGAGCATTGTGATATCACAATGCATTGTAATATCACTGGAGCATTGTAATTTCGCAATGGAACATTGAGAATCATATTGTCACATTGTGATCGCACATTGAAGGAATATAATGGCACCTGGGGAGATAGCGTTGGCACAGTGGAGGAAATGCAGTGTCACATTGAAGCATAGCAAAATCACATTGGAACATTGTGAAATCATATAGGAACATTGTGATGGCACTTTGGAGCACTGTG
>NW_008410718.1:0-269 GCF_000622305.1 Nannospalax galili | reverse complement strand
CGGTCCTTGAGCTGGAATTCCAGGTATGCGCCATTTTTACATGGGTTCAGGCCATTTGAAATCAGGACCTCATGCTTGTAGAGCAAGCATCATTTGCAATGGGCCGTGTCTTTAGGCTCATAAAGCAGTTTTTAGTGGCTTAATAACCACTGTTAACACCCCTTGGAATTTCAGCAGCTGATAACATACTCAACATTTTAAAGGCTCTTTTCATAAGTTGGAGACACATCATTTGAGTTAAACTTTAGAGCCAATTTTGTTGTTTAAAA
>NW_008410717.1:0-268 GCF_000622305.1 Nannospalax galili | reverse complement strand
CTCTCTCTCTCTCTCTCTCTCTCTCTCTCTCTCTCTCTCTCTCAGAATCAGGCTAAATAATCACTCATCACTCAGCACAGCCTCAATCCTCTTGTATGTTCTTATTTTTCTGCAAAGTGTTTAAAATCTATTTTGTGAGGCCAGTTTGACATGAAAAGAGAGTGTTCAGGGTATTTATTTCATGCCAACAAAGTTTCCGGATCAACAGACTGTGTTTATATTATAATATTATATAGATTATTATTGGTTTGGGTTGTGTGTTTTGTTT
>NW_008410716.1:0-269 GCF_000622305.1 Nannospalax galili | reverse complement strand
CAAAGGATCAGGAAGCCAAAAGGTCAGCCCTGGTGTCCAGGAAAGAGGCTGACAGGTTGTGAAGCCCAGGCAAGCAGAGGGAGGTGAGGGCAGGCCCAGGCCAAGGGGGCTCCTGGGGACCTCAAGAACGAACTAGGTTTAACTGGATGCAAGTGATCAGGAAGCAGTGGTGGCCCCAGACTGAGAGGTCATCCAGGAAAGAGGCTGGCAGGCCGGGTTGTGCTGCCCAGGGAAGCAGAGGGAGGGTCCAGGTTCAGGGGACTCCTGGG
>NW_008410715.1:0-269 GCF_000622305.1 Nannospalax galili | reverse complement strand
CAAACAAAAAAGCCATAAGCACAGAAGGAACCCTATGGGGATGGAAGAAAGTCCTACCACCAGAAGCCATATAGTTGTTAAATGAAAATCCAAATGCCAGAGGTGGGTTGCCCCCCCCCATGAGCTGTTGGCCTGAGGGATACTCAAGGTTCCCAGAACAATAAAGGCCATTGCCAATAATGTCAGTTGTACATCAAATGGATGGTAAAACCCTACTCCTGAAGACATCACATGATTTGAGCATGGGAGAGGGAGAAATCAACCTTGGA
>NW_008410714.1:0-269 GCF_000622305.1 Nannospalax galili | reverse complement strand
TACATTAATGAACCAGCCCTGGCTCTTACAATCTTTCTGCCTCCTCTTCCATTATGGTCCCTGAGCCATGGGTGGGTGAGGTTCCATATAGGAGTCCCATGGTACTCTCTACAGTCTCTTATTCTCTAAAACTTGGCCAGTTGGAGCCTTCTGTTTGTAACACACTCTGATGTACATGGAAGCCTCGCTGGTTAGAGTTGAGGGGTGCATTAACCCTCTCTCTACCCCTTACTCCACTATGTTCCATGAGCCTTGGTTGTAGAGATTCG
>NW_008410713.1:0-269 GCF_000622305.1 Nannospalax galili | reverse complement strand
GTCGTATTTTTGAGAATGATGGTCTGTGTGCAGCTTTTAGAACAGGATTCTGTCTCAGGAGTAAGTGGTGTATATTGTTTGACCAAATACATCTGCCTGATGATCCAGAGAACTGGTTTGTTGAAGCAAAACCAAATTTGATGCATGTGTGATGAAATAGAGTTGCTACCTCGGTGAGACGTATTCCCGATATACACACGTACACACACATGCACAGCCACACACTCCACATACACTCATGTACACTTATACACATGCACACTGTTACA
>NW_008410712.1:0-269 GCF_000622305.1 Nannospalax galili | reverse complement strand
CAGGTCTTCCTGGGATCCTGGGTACAAGCTCTGCTTTGCAGGGACCGTGGCCGCGTGGTGCCCCCCACACCCTCCCTAGCTTAGGGTTGGATCAAGCCAGACAGATCCCATTTGCACTTCGAGCCACCAGCTGCTTTCCATCTTTGCCTTCGACCCTGGAGGGTGCTTGCGCCTGGTTGTATCTGTTTGTTTTGTTTTCTCTCACCTAGAAAAAAAGCCTTAAGTTGGGTAGAGAAATGTGACCTGTGGCAAATGCCACAGTGAGAAGT
>NW_008410711.1:0-269 GCF_000622305.1 Nannospalax galili | reverse complement strand
TGGGTTCTCTATTGAAGGTTTTTCGAGCTCACCACAAAAGTAAAAGGCAAGTGTGACTACCAAGAAGCACAAATGAAGCAAACAAGGACCATGAGCCACTCAGATGTAAACCGGCCAGACATGAAAATGTGTATTGGATCCAAATGTCTTGTTCTAAGTGAAGGACTTCTGAAGGCTGTGACCCCTTCAGCCATATGCTCACACAGTGTCTCCGGACCGGCAACAGGATGACCTGAAGCCTGGGCTCTGAGTTTGGGGTGGATCAGCCC
>NW_008410710.1:0-269 GCF_000622305.1 Nannospalax galili | reverse complement strand
GAGGGCAAGGGACAAAAACTATCCTTTAAGTCCCTCTGACCAGATTAGTATTGGCCTCAAACTATGGCTGTTAAACATCCAATAAGATTAATTCCACTAGTCTGGTACTTTTAATTATCATGTGATATGTAGATAAGGTTTGGGTAAAAAACCAAATAACTCAGATAAACTTTGACTAGATATATTTTTGTTTCTTAAACTAGTTGAATAAACTATGGCCATAGAAAATTTAAGATTATCTGTATATTATTTTTGTCTCATCCTTTATA
>NW_008410709.1:0-269 GCF_000622305.1 Nannospalax galili | reverse complement strand
GTTGGCTAAAGAGGAATTAAGGAGGCTGGCTTGGGACTAAGTTGGGCACGCTGGGCAGCCTTCCCATGTCTGCCCAGAACTGCACTCCATCTAGAAACCCACTTCTTCCATAGGGACATTCCCAGGCTCAGAGTCCCTTCTATCTTCACCTTACCAAACCACAAGAATTTCTCTCTGTTGCTCTTAAGTCAACTTCCAGGCATTTTCACCATAGATTTAGTAGGATGTTTATAATATATAATAACCAACACATCATGTTTTAAAGTCTA
>NW_008410708.1:0-269 GCF_000622305.1 Nannospalax galili | reverse complement strand
ATGCAGGCATAACACTCGTACACATAAAATAAAAATGATAAATAAAATATTCTTTTAAAAAGCCTTAGTTTAAAGAGTAATCTGATAGACTGGCCAATTCCGTGTGTGGCTTTCAGCACCTTGGCTTCCCTGCTCCGTCCTTGGGATGCACTATATTTACCTAGTGTCTCAGCTAAAGGCAGTGGTAAATGTGGACATTGCAGTCCCTGAGCAATGTGCTGGCCCCATTACCTCTCATTACTTGGAGCCTGTAGAGTTGAGGTACACCT
>NW_008410707.1:0-269 GCF_000622305.1 Nannospalax galili | reverse complement strand
GTGGGGGGCCAGGAATGGAGATGGGGGAGTTGTAACAAACTAGGGAAGCAAGGAGAGGAATGA
Organism: Nannospalax galili; assembly: GCF_000622305.1. Lineage (NCBI taxonomy): Eukaryota > Metazoa > Chordata > Mammalia > Rodentia > Spalacidae > Nannospalax > Nannospalax galili. Next base: position 206 of record NW_008410707.1, on the reverse strand, counting down.
GGAAGTAGAGAGGGAGAGAAGAAGGAATTAGATAAAATAGAGTAAGACAGTGGAAGATAAAAGATGAGGGAAGAAAACAGGCCCAGGAGGAAAGCAGGCCACAAAAGAAGCATGTGGGAGAAGACAGTGACAAGGGGAGAAGGAGGGCAGACAAAGGAGGAGGCCAGGTGGACCAAAGGGAAGGAAGGAGAAAACTAAGGGAGGAC
>NW_008410706.1:0-269 GCF_000622305.1 Nannospalax galili | reverse complement strand
CTCCTCTTCACTGTGGCTTGCATCATCAAAAAGACCAATTTGCAAGGGGATGGGCACATTCACAGATAAGCCCAGGTCGTTTCCTTCCCAAAGAGTTTACTTAGAATGTTCATTTTAGAGTGCAGCCTCACCTGGGCCATCGCCCTTCCTGGCCTAAAATCCTTCATCTGCTTTTCACATTCAAATCAGCTGCTTAAGGTAGCTTTGGGTGGGGGTGGCCTTCCTGGGTCCCTCGACCCAGCCCCCTGCCCAGGGGACGTGGGTGGGAA
>NW_008410705.1:0-269 GCF_000622305.1 Nannospalax galili | reverse complement strand
GTGTCATCAAATTACTCCAATGTTTCATCACAATGCTCCAATGTTTCATCACAATGCTCCAGTGTGTAATCAAAGTGCTCCACTATGACATCACCATGCTCAGTGAGCCATCAAATGCCCCAATGTGTCATCCCTGTGCTCCAATATGACATCATAATGCTCAATGTACCCTCACAATGCCCCAATGTGTCATAACAATACTCAATGTGCCATGACAGTTCCCTAATGTGTGATCAAAATGCTCCAATGTGTCATCACAATGCTCCAAT
>NW_008410704.1:0-263 GCF_000622305.1 Nannospalax galili | reverse complement strand
GTGTGTGTGTGTGTGTGTGTGTGTGTGTGTGTGTGTGTGTGTGCAGTGCACGCAGGGGTGTGCTCCCCTGTGAGGGTGTATGTGGAGGCTGGAGGTTGATGTGCGGATATTAGAGTGCCCCTCCTCTACTGCCTGTCCACCTTGTACTTTGTGTTGTTTTGGTTGTTATGAGACAGGTCATCTCACTGAAAGGGGAGCTCACTCATTGGGCTAGAACGGCTGTCCAGCACCTCCTGATGATCTCTCTGCCCTCAGCCCTGGGA
>NW_008410703.1:0-269 GCF_000622305.1 Nannospalax galili | reverse complement strand
GTGTGTACCAAGCCCAGGCTCATACCCCAGTGTCACCATGCCCAGAGGTACAACCTCGGCCCAATGAGCCCTCGGCTATAAAATGGGGGAACAGGAGCCCTCCACGATGCCAGAGAAGCTTGTGAGTAGCAAGAAAAACAAGGCTCAGCACACACAGTCCTGTGGGCATCACTTTATCAAGCAGAGGCTACCTGGTAAACAGACGGGGTGTGAGAAGCCAGGGGACAGGGTACAGTGCTCCCCTTCCCTCGAGGAGGGACAGAGTCACA
>NW_008410702.1:0-269 GCF_000622305.1 Nannospalax galili | reverse complement strand
ATGGCACACTGGAGGAATATGTTGGTACATGGAGCAATATGTTGGCACATGAGGTGATAATGTTGGCACATTGGAGCACTGTCATGTCACACTGGAGCATTGTAAAGTCACAACAGAACATTGTGAGGCCATATTGCAACATTCTCATGGCATCATGGAACATTTTAATGTCACGTTGGGGATTCTGAGGGGACTTTGACCACGGTGTTTGCATATTTAGCATGATGGTGACAAAATGGATCATTGTAATGACACAATTGCGCATCGTG
>NW_008410701.1:0-269 GCF_000622305.1 Nannospalax galili | reverse complement strand
TGCTCCATGGTGCCATCACACTGTTACAATATGACTTCACAATGCTTCATTTTGAAGTCACAGTGCTCCAATGTGCTAACACTTTTACCTCATGTGCCATTATATTCCTCCAATATGACATCACAATATTACAGTATGACTTCACAATGCTCCAATGTGACCTAACAATGCTCCAATATGCCAGCATTGTTGCCACATGTGAAATCACAATGCTTGACGGTGCCATCACAATGTTAAAATATAACTTTACAGTGTTCCATTATGATATC
>NW_008410700.1:0-269 GCF_000622305.1 Nannospalax galili | reverse complement strand
TTCTGAAAAGTTCAGTAGAAATCTGAGGTTCTCCCTCACAATATACGAGATACACCTCCCCATCGCCGTCCCCCGACCCTCCGGAAGAAAACACCTCAGACAACTCCCTCTGAAGAGAGACCACCCTCAAGGGAAGCGTGCTTCGAGGCAGGCTGAGTAGTTGCAGCTTCCTGGACCCAGGAAGTAGGAAGTTGCCATACCTGCAAGGAAACGTGTGTTCCAAGTCCAGCATTTGGCTGGGAGGAGTTTCAGTCTAGAGGGAACCCCTT
>NW_008410699.1:0-269 GCF_000622305.1 Nannospalax galili | reverse complement strand
CAGGTCTTTCCAGCCTCCTTTTGCTGTCTTCAAGAGGCTCTGGAAATACCATCGGGGTGCCGCTACGTTGTCCCTCTGGTGTTTCTGAGGTGGATGAGTTGCTGCCTCTGACTTGTGTGCTGGTGCTCTCATCCTGGTCTTCCTCACTGCACGAGGGAGATGACACCTCCCAGGAAGGTTTTCCACTAAATGTGCTGTGAGTGGTGTCTCTGGTCATATCTTGGGTTTGTTCAGAGGAGGAGGATTTTCAAGATGTGTACTCCCATGAT
>NW_008410698.1:0-269 GCF_000622305.1 Nannospalax galili | reverse complement strand
ACAGATGTGTCACAGCCCAGAAGCACTGGAGAGTTTTTACTTAGGATTCAGATGCTGGCAAGGGAGCTGTGACTCTGAATGTACTGGTTTGTCCAATATGCTTTCTCGGTCTCATGTCCGTCCCTTTCAGGTTGGTATACTACTAGCCCCTAGCCAAACTTTAAAAGCATATTGGCTTACACCTCAATCCAGGCTCACATCAGAGAAATCTGAGAAATTACAATTTTCTTCATCTTGTAGAATATATTTTCATGAATAAGCAGAAATAG
>NW_008410697.1:0-269 GCF_000622305.1 Nannospalax galili | reverse complement strand
CACACACACACACACACACACACACACACCCCTCTCCATGTTTGGCTCCTGAAGTCTTTGTTCAGGACCAGTTTTTATTGCTCCATGACGGCAGTGAGTGGAGCAGACCTTGTGTCTTCACCATAGAGCTTAATCCTGTTGGCCCTATTTGTTCCCTGAGTCACCCTTTCATCTGGGATAATGTGCCTCCTGTCCTCTACCTGTTCCCACCCATTCCCACCTGTAAGTTCAGCTTGCCACCACCATGCTCTGCAAGGCAAACAGCCATC
>NW_008410696.1:0-269 GCF_000622305.1 Nannospalax galili | reverse complement strand
TTCTCTCCCTACTGAGCCATTAAGTGCTTGGTATTCTCCTGGATGGGTTACACCCCAAGTTGCTCCTCTTTCAATCTCTGATAGACAACCCATTCAGAGGGACATTTATAAACTCTTGGCTGCAAGAGGTATGATCACTCTTTATCGCCCTTGCAGGAATCCAAAGATTACATGCAAACCTTTACAAGCTTGTGTAGGTGCTCCCTTTGCTATTTTATGGAAGGTCCTCATGGTTTTATGTTTATCTCTCATAATTCTGATGGTTCTTT
>NW_008410695.1:0-269 GCF_000622305.1 Nannospalax galili | reverse complement strand
TGGAAGAAGAATGGAGGGTGCACACCCCACCACCTCAACAGGGACCAACCATTATTTTCAAGGACCTCCAGGCAACGATCCCTGGAGTTTGCGTGGAGACTAATTCCCCAGGGAGGGCCACCCAACAGCCACCAATGATGGTGACCTTAAAAGCTAATGCTAAGCCTGTAAGGGTAAAACAGTACCCAATGACTCTCAAAGCCAGGGAAGGAATTACTAAACACATAAACCACCTTAGGGAGTTTGGTATTCTGGTTCCATGCCAATTT
>NW_008410694.1:0-269 GCF_000622305.1 Nannospalax galili | reverse complement strand
TCACTCTAAGAACTTCCATGTTTATTCTTCTCACCACCACATGAAATCACTTCTCAGAGATGACACCAGTCTACTCTTTAACCACAACCTTCTATGCTTTTGCCTTCCACTCTGAACTTCTGTGATTCTCATCTATCCGTTTCCCTCACACCTTCAATCTTAATTCCTCTACTTTCTTATTCTAACAGGCTTCTCTGCTGCTCCACCCTTGGACCTTTGTGTTTGGTGTGCTTTTGAGGCCCTCCTTTGGCCTTCTTGTGCCTGTACTC
>NW_008410693.1:0-269 GCF_000622305.1 Nannospalax galili | reverse complement strand
GAGCTCGTCAAGTAGCCTAGGTTGCCAAGTAGCCTAGCCCCAGGGATCTACCTGTCTCCCCAGCGTTGGGATTACAAGCACATGCCACCATGTTCGGCTTCTTTTCCATGTGGGTTTTGGGGATCGAACTCAGGTCCTTATGCTTGAGCTGCAAGCACTTTACCGACGGAGCCACTTCCCTAGCTCTATATGTACATATACACGAGAACGTGTTTCTCATTTGCTGGTGTTTATAACTAAGTGTTCTGGGTAAACAAGGCCCTTGTTCT
>NW_008410692.1:0-269 GCF_000622305.1 Nannospalax galili | reverse complement strand
TTTAAATGCATACTGGCTCAACAAAGATGGGGGCCGAGGTACTGCCTAAGCTGCCCACATTTTGATGTGCTGATTCGAACTCCCACTCTTAGTCCTGGATCATTATTATAAGCTTCCAGTGCTGAAGAGTGTCAAACTTGACACACTTGGGTAGATGGGTCCTCAACTGGGGAATTGCCTCCATTGGACTGGCCAGTGAACATGTCTGTGGGGCATTTTCTTGATTGTTGAGTGATGTGGGAGTGCCAAGCCCACTGTGGGTGGTGCCA
>NW_008410691.1:0-269 GCF_000622305.1 Nannospalax galili | reverse complement strand
GACATCTATACTTTTGTGGAATACCTAGTTAAACCTCTCTTTTGTTTTCACTTTCTATTGTTTATAAGGCCAGGAGCCACAGTATGTATGGGCGTGCGGGGATCTCGGGCGCCAGCTGCTGGGCGTGGCGCTGGTCTCCCACACGTCGCTGGAGTGCAGTGGGTCCCACGGGCCATGTCTGCTGTTCAGGCCCCTGGCTCTCTGCCGCGTTGCCGTGGGTCTCTGCTACCGGAGCTGGCAGCTCTAGGACCACTGTCAGCTGCCTGGTC
>NW_008410690.1:0-269 GCF_000622305.1 Nannospalax galili | reverse complement strand
TCACAATGCTCATAAATGACTTCACAATGCTCCAAAGTGGCATCACAATGCGTCAGTTTTCAAACGCTATCGCTTCATGTGCCATCACAATGCTTTATGGTGCCATCAAAATGTCACAATATTACTTCACAGTGTTCCATTTTGAAATTACAGTGATCCAGTGTGACATCACAATGCTCAAAGGTGATATGACAATGCACCAATGTGCCAATACTATCGCCCCATGTGCAAATATATTGCTCCAATGTACCATCACAAGGTTCCATTGT
>NW_008410689.1:0-269 GCF_000622305.1 Nannospalax galili | reverse complement strand
GACTTCAAGGTGTTTCATTGTGACATTACAGTGCTCCAATGTGACATCACAAGGCACCAATGTGCTAACACTATCGCCACTTGTGCCATTATGTTCCTCCAATGTGCTATACAATTGTTAAAATATAACTTCATAATGTTCCAATATGACATCACAACGCTTCAATTTTTCAACCCTATTGCCCGATGTGCCATTATATTGCTCCAATGTGCCATCTAAATGCTACAATATGATTCCTCAGTGTTCCATTGTGATATCATAGTGCTCCA
>NW_008410688.1:0-269 GCF_000622305.1 Nannospalax galili | reverse complement strand
TTAAATTATTAAGAATGAATCTATAAATATGATAGTATATTTTATGTCCAGTTCTCTTGTTGCCCTGGGGGACGTGTCTACTTTCTGTTAGTTTCTCTGATGCTTTCCTTACCTGCCCTTCCATCTCTTATTATCAGTGCTCATCATATGATCTTGTTGAGAAGTCTATGGGTCTTTTCTGTATAGATCCTAAGCTCCAGGATACCAGGGGTCAAGACCAGTGCTTTTTCTATTATTTCCTTCTGGTTCCCTTTGTATAGATCCTAGTT
>NW_008410687.1:0-269 GCF_000622305.1 Nannospalax galili | reverse complement strand
TTTTTTTTTCTTCCTGCTCTATAGAATGATGTACGCTAATCAGCAGGCAATGCCCTGTCAGTGAGCTAATTCCTCTCTCTGCTAAAAGAAGTGTAGATTAATGGATAAAGGAGGTCTGTGGTAGGGTCATACTGATATGGATTCAACGTGTAGCGCAGCCTGTCAGATACCTGCTTGGATTAAATCTAACCTTTATTGTTGAAGGTTGCCATTTACCCTATTCTTTAGTGCCTCAATTTATTTTCTTCTCAGAATTTCCACATTAAAAA
>NW_008410686.1:0-269 GCF_000622305.1 Nannospalax galili | reverse complement strand
ATGGCTCAGCAGTTAAGAGCACTGGATGTTCTTGCAGAGAACCCAGGTTCACCTCCCAGCACCCGCATGTTGGTTCACAATGACTTGCAACTCCAACTCAGAAAATCCAACACCCTCTTGACTTCTGCACGCACAACACACACATGGTGTACATACACACATTCAGGAAAGCACTTATACACATAAAATAAAAATACATATTTTAAAAATTCTACCTTAAATTACACACTGTCTGTGGATACAGCTCTCTCTCTCACTCTCTCCCTCTC
>NW_008410685.1:0-269 GCF_000622305.1 Nannospalax galili | reverse complement strand
CTGCAAGAGCAGTCAGTACTCTTAACCACTGAACCATCTCTCCAGCCCCTAAAGATTTTTTTTGACAATTATGTGTTTATGTCTGCATGTGGGTATGTGCACATGAGTGCAGGTACCTTCAGAGGCCAGAGTGTCAGCCCCCCCACCTCACCACGGAGCTGGAGTCACAGGCAGTTGTGAGCCTCAGGCATTCTACTGGGAACTGAACTTGAGCCTTCTGCAAGAGAAGTTCTCTCTTAACCACTGCACTCTTCAGCACCTTGTTTATT
>NW_008410684.1:0-269 GCF_000622305.1 Nannospalax galili | reverse complement strand
CTTACCTTCAAGTTCTGGGAGATAATCAAGGGCTGTGGCAATAGCCTGTGTATTTTAGGAGTCTCTTGGACTACCCTGACCAACAACTCAAATGGAGGTTTCTCCTGTCTGATACTGTTCCTTGTTATATGCCCTAGCTGTACACATGCACTTATTATATTGAATGTGTGTTTTTCAGTAGGCTTCTGAACTAATACATTTCCCTCTGGTTTTCCACACCTGCTAAGCATTACTTGTCTCTTTTATATCTCTCCCTCTCTGACACCCCC
>NW_008410683.1:0-269 GCF_000622305.1 Nannospalax galili | reverse complement strand
ACAGGTAAGTTGCTCAACACAGAAAAGAGGAAATAGGACTCACCACACACAGGCAGTAGCCACATCCACTGTTTACCTTTCTTTTTGTAGCCACAGTCTAGAAGCTACTATTAAGCATGCTGATACCATCACCATACTTAGAAATTTGCAGTGTTCCAAAATTTCGAGACAACAAACATATCATATGACTTTGAGGGAAAGCCTGCAATCATTTGGTCCCCCATCTCTATTTCCTTTGAGTTTGGTACCCTCTTTTACTCTAGAAAAAA
>NW_008410682.1:0-269 GCF_000622305.1 Nannospalax galili | reverse complement strand
CTAAATAAAACCCACATTCATGAACATGTGCCAGGCTTGAGCTCCTGGAATATAGGCCACTAGGGTAAGAAGGGGAAGAAGCTCAGTGTAATCTGCCAGGAGCAGGTCACAAGTCTAAAGAAAGGATGGCAGAAGCAGGGTGCGCGGCAGGCGCTCTGCTATTCTGCGAGCACAGTCAGTTTTTCCTGGGAGCTGCTGGCTGCACCGTGAAGGCTACTAAAAAAAGAAACTACCTGCCTGCCAACCAACCAACAAAACCTCCACAAGCC
>NW_008410681.1:0-269 GCF_000622305.1 Nannospalax galili | reverse complement strand
AGAGATATGCCTGCCTCTGCCTCCCGAGTGCTGGGATTAAAGGCGTGTGCCTCCTCACCTGGCTTTTAGTATTTACTCTGAGTGTAGTTATCCTACCAGTTGGGTTATTAGAATAAAATCCACTTAGATTTGACCAACTATCATAGGATTCAAAGTTGGAAATAGATCTTAAGGTCATTGCATAGATAAGAACACTGAGGGTGGGAAGAGCACCTCAGTGACAACACTGAAACAGCATGCGGGTTCGTAGGAGATAGCATTACAGTTAG
>NW_008410680.1:0-269 GCF_000622305.1 Nannospalax galili | reverse complement strand
CACACACACAAATAAGTAAATAAATACATGTGACTGAAATACAGAAACAATACCCTTGACTAGAAGAAGACACCCCGAATGCTTTGGCTGAAATATTAAAATTTCTAGTTACCTTCTCATTTCACCCCAATTTAGAGTACATCCACCTGAAAAAGATGGGCTCACTAAGGTAAGCTGGAATGGCTTGTGCCAACAATTCCTTTCAACTCGTGGTCTTACAAATTTCTTTCTTTTCTTCTATTTATTTCTTTATATTGTATATAATTTTT
>NW_008410679.1:0-269 GCF_000622305.1 Nannospalax galili | reverse complement strand
GTGTTCACCTCACAGCTTATGAAAACTGTTTTACAAGCCAACACAGGGCCAATGTGCCCAGCAGCTGCTGTGGCATCATTGTTCTCTTTACTATTACTGTGCTTCAAAGCTCCAATCCTTCTGCCCTCCACAGCTGAGCCCCCTACAGCCATTCCATGGGCCCAGTCTGGTGGCAAAGTTGGCAAGCCATGCCAGTCATCTCTGATGCCGACATTTCCAAAAAAAAGTCTTCAAGCTGAATTCCAGACAGTGGCTTTGGACGGGCCACA
>NW_008410678.1:0-269 GCF_000622305.1 Nannospalax galili | reverse complement strand
TTCATAATTAAGAACCTTTACACATCAATGATTTCAGGATCGATTCCAGTAACTTTCCTTGGGCCTGGTTATGATGCTAACATCAGTGTACATGCCTACCTACTTTCCAACTGGACTTATAAAACTGTTTAATAACACAAAATGTATGTATCTAATTATAAAAGTAACAATTTTCTTTTCTGTTTTCCTTTTTATGTGTATTTGGGAAGCTGATATATTAATGTGTCATTTTATGTATTTTTTCTGTTAGAAAATCTATAATCTAGTTG
>NW_008410677.1:0-269 GCF_000622305.1 Nannospalax galili | reverse complement strand
AGGTAATAGGTGCAATTGACCTGTTCACCCAAATGTTTGGCTTCCCTCTGCTGTTGCTGACCAGCTCCAGCTCACTACAAATCACCTGCATCCCACTGCTGTCGAATCATGCTTTGCCTGACTCAGACTGTCCAATCCATCTATACCTGACAGACCCTTCCAGAATACAATCTGCCCTCAACACTGAATGCTCTAAATCCTTTCAGTACCCCACCTACCCATTGCCTAGAGAAAACATTTCAACTCCTTGGCATGGCCCATGCCCTGGC
>NW_008410676.1:0-269 GCF_000622305.1 Nannospalax galili | reverse complement strand
CCAGTGCTGTTCTAAGTAAACTTACCACTTAAAAACAAAGTGAGGCTGGAGGATCATCCACAAGGCTTCTAACTGACAGTTGAATTAGAAACCTTCACCCCAAAAGATGTAACAGTTCCTTTTCTGTCTGGCTTGGGCTCAACTAGGTCAGTGAAGCCCACATTCCTACTGCTCTCAGAGAAATTTCCATTCTTTTTTTAAAAATAATTTATTGAGATTTTCATACATGCATATAAGGTATTTTGATCAAGTCCATGCCCACTCCCTCC
>NW_008410675.1:0-269 GCF_000622305.1 Nannospalax galili | reverse complement strand
ACAGTGAAATACAGGATCAAATTGGAGTCACGTTTCCTGATCAGTCAAACTATTTTCTTATGTAATTTTTGGCATATTTTTGTATGAGTTTTTCCCTTAATTATGGTTGTGCATTATTGTTTTTTTTTTACCTAGATCCTATTCTCAACCTGGGTTAATCATGGTAATGCTTTTGGGCCTTATTGTTTTATAGGAGTGAGAGGAGAAGAGGGGAGTTATGTGTCAGTGTGAGGTGAAGGGGGCTTGCTTTCTTTGTGTTCTAACATTTC
>NW_008410674.1:0-269 GCF_000622305.1 Nannospalax galili | reverse complement strand
GGAATTTAAAAGGATTTGGTGCTAGGATCCACATATGAGGGAGAACATAGATGGTTTGTTTTTCTGAGTCTGTCTTACTTCACTCGGCATAACACAGACTGAGATGATGGATCTCAGTTTCTGCATCCATCCATTTACCTTCAAATTTCATTATTTCATCTTACTTTGCTGCTGAATAGGACTCCACTGTGTAAATATACCACATTTTTGTTGACCACTCGTCAGTTGAGGGACACTAAGGTTACTTCCATCTCTTAGCTGTTGTGAAA
>NW_008410673.1:0-269 GCF_000622305.1 Nannospalax galili | reverse complement strand
CTCTCCAGCCCCTCAAAGGCATTACTTTTAAATACTTGGTCCTCAGCCAATGGACTGCTGGGACGTGGTGGAACCTTTAACAGGTGGAGCCTTAAGGTTGGAAACTTTAAAGGTTAGAAATCTTCCAGGTTTAGGGGCTGGGGACTTGAAGAAAACTTGTCCCTCTTCTATCAAAGTAGGATTTGCATTTTCTTATTTGATACCAGTTAACCTTCCAGAAGACATTTAGAATTGTGCCATCAACAAGTTCAGTCCTTTCGAACATATTT
>NW_008410672.1:0-269 GCF_000622305.1 Nannospalax galili | reverse complement strand
CTAGGTGACACTTCTGCAGTTGAATCTCTACAACTAAGACTCATGGAATGTTGCAAATTAAGGAGGGTAGAGGGCTAATACACCTCTTGACTTTAAACAGTGAGGTTTCCATGTACATCAGAGTGTGATACACAGAGAAGGCCTCAAATGGCCAAGTTTTGGAGAATAAGAGACCATAGAGTGAAGGATGGGCCTCCTACATGTAACCTTACCCTCCCATGGCTCAGGGACCATTGCAGAAGAGGAGGCAGGAAGATTGTAAGAGCCAG
>NW_008410671.1:0-269 GCF_000622305.1 Nannospalax galili | reverse complement strand
TGTTACAATATGACTTCACAATGTTTCATTGTTACATCACATTGCTCATTGGTGCCATCACCGTGTGACAATATGACTGCAAAATGTGCAAGTGTGCATTTATAATGCTGCAATGTGACATCACAACGCTTTAATCTGCCAATTACATAGGTCTATGTGCTAGTATGATGCTCCAATATGACAACAATTTTACCATATGACTTCTGAATATTCCCTTCTGACATAACAATGCTCGAATGTGACATCACAATGCTCCAATATGCAAACAC
>NW_008410670.1:0-269 GCF_000622305.1 Nannospalax galili | reverse complement strand
CCCCGCGGGCCTTCCCCTTCCCCGTGGGGAGAGTGCCTTTCGTGCCGCACGCGGCCGGATGGCGGCCGGCTCGCGCCGAGGCCGCGCGGAGCGCGTCGCGGGGCCGTGGCCCTCTTCTCCCCTCCCCTCCGGGGGCGCACGCCGCGGCGGCGGCCCGCGGGACGCCGCGGTGTCCGTCCGCCGATGCGCGCTGACCCCCGGGTTTCGGGGGGGGTGGTCGGGGGCGGCCCCGCCGCGCCCGGGCGGTCCCGAGCCCAGGCCTCTCGGGG
>NW_008410669.1:0-269 GCF_000622305.1 Nannospalax galili | reverse complement strand
TGTGTTCTTTGCACCTTTGTCAAATATCAGGTGGCTGAATTTGCATGTACTCAGGTTTAGATCTTCAATGATGTTCCATTAATCTTTGTGTCTGTTTTTGTACCAGTACCACGCTGTTTTTATTACTATAGATCTGTAGTATACTTTGAGATCTGGTGTATTAATCCCCCCAGCGTTGCTCTTGATGCTCAGGGTTGCTTTGGCTATCTGGGATCTTTTTTGCCTACATATGAATTTAAGGATGCAGTTTTCTAATTCTGTGAAGTATG
>NW_008410668.1:0-269 GCF_000622305.1 Nannospalax galili | reverse complement strand
AATTCAACTGTGAACCTAAAAATTTACAGCCACTTTTGAAAGAGATATGTCTTGCTCTGGAAATCATTGTTAAATATGTTAAAGCTGTATGAAATGCTTCTTCTAATCATGTGGATATTAAAAATAAGATCAAACATCAATTCATGTAAATTTGCTGAAGAAATTTCTAAAAAAAATAAAGAAAAATTGAAAATGAAGAGACACATATGAGAAATGAAGGGGGCTGGAGAGATGGCTCAGTGGTTTAGAGCACTGACTGCTCTTGCAGA
>NW_008410667.1:0-269 GCF_000622305.1 Nannospalax galili | reverse complement strand
ATGAACATCAAATCATTTTTTGACACATAATGATGTATCCTCAGGCAGATATCTTTATTACCTTTAACCTTTTGAAATGCACAAGACTGCTGAGAGACCAAAACAGGTCAAGTATATGAAATCATTTGGAAATCAATGAAGTAAAAACATAAACTTAGTGGCATTATTTTAAATAATAAAAGATAATTCAATAATACAAAATATTTGGAACCAAATTCTGGAATAATGTAATACAATAAAATTGTACAACATGATAACTATCTTTTATG
>NW_008410666.1:0-269 GCF_000622305.1 Nannospalax galili | reverse complement strand
CGATGAGGTATCTAGGCAGTTCTCTTCTTCCACAATTTAAAAACCCACAGCACCTGAAGGCCCTACCCAAGTGGGTATGCCACCTGATACGGGGGGATGCCCCTGTGAATCTGGGCGTCGTTGTCAAAGTACTGCATGACAACGGCCTGGGAGAGGGCCGCCCAGGCCCTCGCTGCCTTCCCTGCCCTCCCTGCCCTCTTTCTTCGCTGTTTATTGCGCCCCCAAACTGGAACTTTTACTTAAAACCAACCAAATCTCGCCACTGCGCC
>NW_008410665.1:0-269 GCF_000622305.1 Nannospalax galili | reverse complement strand
AAGAGCACTGGCTACTCTTGCAGAGGACCTGGTTTCAGTTCCCAGCACCCACATGGTGGATAACAATCTTCTGTAACTCCAGTTCCAGGGGATCTGATGACCTCTTCTGCCTGCCATGATCATTGTACACACATGGTATACCTAATACATGATCATACACATAAAACAAAAATAAATAAGTTTAAAATAAAACAAAATAAGTAGAGAGTGATCAAGGAAGGTACCCAGTGTCAGTTTCTGGTTTACACACACACACACACACACACACA
>NW_008410664.1:0-269 GCF_000622305.1 Nannospalax galili | reverse complement strand
TCTTGTGTTTTGCATTGTGGTCTAGGTATATGGATTTCTTTTGCTGACTGTATGTCTGATATGAAATTCTACCTGACTTTCTTGGGTTGAAGTTCGGTTCTGTTCTTATTGTTGACATAACTTGGTTGCTTTCTGATCAGGTATGACTAGGTAGTTGGTCTGTGCTTCAGGTTCAAACTTTTAGTATTTCATTGGAGGGATGGGGTGGCTCCAGGCAAGCTAGTGGGGAGCTGACCAGCAGCATGAATGGGCCTAGTCCCAAATGATGG
>NW_008410663.1:0-269 GCF_000622305.1 Nannospalax galili | reverse complement strand
GGGAAGAGTTTGAGGAAGAACTCGGAAATGCAACAGAAGTGAAACCAAAAGTGGCCAAAGTAACAGTTGGCACCTCGGGCGTGCCCTGGCCAGCTTCAGGGCTTCCTGGGACCCATGAAAACAGAACCCATGGATGCCTTTTTCAGAAGGGTGGGGTGGAGTGGAGTGCGTGGGGTCAGCTGCGAAAGCTGCCCACCCTACCTGCCTTGAACTAACACGTGAGTGGGTCAGGAGCCCATGGGAAAGCCGGGCAGGGGATGTGCCCCCCC
>NW_008410662.1:0-269 GCF_000622305.1 Nannospalax galili | reverse complement strand
TGTGATAACACACTGGAGCATTGTGATTTCCCAATGGAATTTTGAGAAGTTGTATTGTCACGTTGTGGTCACACATTGCAGCAAAATAATGGCAGTTGGGGAGATAGTGTTGGCACATTGGAGAACTTTGATGTCACATTGAAGAATAGTGAAATCACATTGGAAAATCGTGAAGTCATATTGGAACATTGTGATTGCACATTGGAGCACTGTGATGGCCCCTTTGAGCATTGTGATGTCACACTGGATCACTGTGATATCACAATGGA
>NW_008410661.1:0-269 GCF_000622305.1 Nannospalax galili | reverse complement strand
TCCAGGCCAGCTGGGGCTACAGGGAGACCATGTCTCAAAAAGACCAAAAAATATTTTATTTATTATTTTTAAAATTCTGTGTGTATGAATGTATTGCCTTCATGTATGTTAGTGCACCCATGTCATACAATGCCCACAGAGGTCAGAAGAGGGTGATGGATTCCCTGGAACTGAAGTTAAGGATGGTTGTTAGCCTCCATGTGGGTGCTGGGAACCAAAACTGGGTCCTTTGCAAGAGCAGCCAGTGCTCTTAACTACTGAGCCATCTC
>NW_008410660.1:0-269 GCF_000622305.1 Nannospalax galili | reverse complement strand
TGGAAATAACCTTGCAGCTCTAGGATGAATCCAAATTGAGATCTAAATTAGTCACGATGTACCACATTCTTAAGGTGTCCTTCAATGCAGCTTTAAAGTCTTGAGAATTTGTCTATTTCATCAGGGAAATTGGTGCATTGTTTCACTTCACCTCTAACACTCTTTTCTTGTTTCTCTTGTGTTTTGCTATGAAGGTATTATTGGCTCTACAGAATTACTTTGGTAGCATCCCTTCCCTTTATATTTTGTGTAATAATTTGAGAAGTATT
>NW_008410659.1:0-269 GCF_000622305.1 Nannospalax galili | reverse complement strand
GGGGAGAGCATGGGGAGGACTTGGCTATGCCTCAGGCTGGAGAGCAGGAGGAGGTTGGGGATGGGCCCTAATTGGAGGCAGTTCATTGGCTGTGGTAGGATCAAAAGCTGAGGTGGAAGGGTAGGGAGGAGGGAGGGCGGAGGTTCCTAGTGGGTTGGGAGCCCATGAAACTGTCTTAGCCAGAAGAACCTGGTGGGAAGAACATGGGACCCAGAGGGAGGGATTAGAACGGAGATCAAAGGAAGCTTGGCTGTATGGTAATTCAGACC
>NW_008410658.1:0-269 GCF_000622305.1 Nannospalax galili | reverse complement strand
CAATTGCCAATATTTCTTTAGTTAAGATTGGGGTCAACTGTCCATTTCCCCTTTTCTATGCTAGATTTTTGTTTGCTTGAGCTTGCATGAGTCCTGTGAATGTTGACACCATTGCTGTAGGCTCATATGAGCAGGGTCCTAGGAGGTTGGAGGACTCTATTTCCATATAGTCATTCATGTCCTACCTGGCTCTTACAATAATATTTTGCACCCCTTCATCCACCATGGTCCCTAAGCCCTGGGTGGATGTAGTTTAATACAGAAGTCCT
>NW_008410657.1:0-269 GCF_000622305.1 Nannospalax galili | reverse complement strand
TGTCTCTTTCGCCATTGCATTCCCTGTGGTCATTTAATCAGTGGGTGCTTTGATTATGAATCATCCCCTATGCTTGATCGTCATGACTTAGTCATGACATGGGCCTTTCACCATGGAAAACTGAAAATCCAGCTCCCTGACCCTATGGAACTTGGAGCTGAGGTACAGCCATTCCTTGTCTGGCTGGGAGCAGTGTGCCTATATCCCCTCTGTGCCTCTCTAGGAGTCCTCTCCAAATGGAATGTCTATGGCTTCTTTGGGGTATTACC
>NW_008410656.1:0-269 GCF_000622305.1 Nannospalax galili | reverse complement strand
CAGCTCCCAGCACCCACAGGGAGGCTAACAACTATTCACAACTCCAGTTCCAGGGACCCAGCACCCTCTTCTGGCCTCTGTGAGCATTGCATGCACAGGTGCATTTCCACGCATGCAGGCAAAACACTCATAGACACAAAAATAAATTAACTTTGAAAAATAAAGTCCCTTTGCTTCATTTGAGAAGGCCACCCCCACCCTGAATGCAGCTTCAACTAACATCTGTCACTGTAGGGTCCTCTGTTCTTAAACATCCTTTTTGAACCAAG
>NW_008410655.1:0-269 GCF_000622305.1 Nannospalax galili | reverse complement strand
TTTTTTTTTTTCAACCAAAGAGGTAGTCTAGTGATATAGAGAAAGTGAGCTGCAAGTCAACAGATCCAGGGCCTATCATTCACTTTGCCTAGAGTTCCCCACTGGAACTCAGCACCCCCCCGCCCCATACATAAAATGAAAGTATGGGATTGTAAAACTATCTTTTTACCACTGATGTCATGTCATGGTTTAAGTACATTCTGGGGCCACTGAACAGCCTTCTTGTTTGATAATCAAATCTTCTCTGCCATTTGACTGATTTTTTTTTT
>NW_008410654.1:0-269 GCF_000622305.1 Nannospalax galili | reverse complement strand
AGCTGACATCTCACTGGATGGATCACTGCTCCCTCCTCCCGTGTTGCTCTTCATCAGTAGGAGCAGCTAGGAAGGCGGCAGTGTGCCATTTGTAGGTCCATGCGTGTTGACTGCCTAGCAGATCCCAATCCATGCACAACCAACGTCATGGGTAATGAAAGCAACGGTGATAGAAAGGAAAAGTCACAGCTGTTCATAGGGGCCACTTTTCAAGTTGTAACCCAGAAAAGTCCTCAGGCTTCCCTCAGAAAGCTCTTCCCTTCTCGCTC
>NW_008410653.1:0-269 GCF_000622305.1 Nannospalax galili | reverse complement strand
TATGAGGTTCTCATGATAAGCAAGACACAAAAGCCCTGAAGTAATAGCATGCCTGGGGTGGGTGCTGACGTAGGGGTGCACAAGGTGCCCTAGAGTCATCCAGCGGCATTGAGGTGATCTGCTTGAGCCACGTGGCTTTCAACTGAGTCTGGATGACATAGTCACACACTGACAGTGATGATGAAGGCTGATGCTGATGATGAGTACATGAAGAAGGATTTGAGGGAAGGTGATGGGAGAAGCATCATCACATATTAAAGACAAATGCA
>NW_008410652.1:0-269 GCF_000622305.1 Nannospalax galili | reverse complement strand
ACCAATGCTTACTGTTGTTAAATAAAAGTCTTCCTGGGCTGAAATTGGAGAGAAGGCTCGGCAGTTGAGAACCCTGGCTGCTCTTGCAGAGGACCAGGGTTCAAGTCTCAGCACCTACATGGCAACTAACAACCACTTGTAACTCCAATTCCAGCAGAGCAGATGCCCTCTTCTGACCTCTGAAGGCATTGCATGACACAGGTGCTCTTACAGGTGCAAGCAAAACACTTATCACATAAAATAATAATAAATCCAAAAGATTTTTTTTT
>NW_008410651.1:0-269 GCF_000622305.1 Nannospalax galili | reverse complement strand
GGTGCATTGTGATGGCAGAATGATGGCACAATGGAACATTGTGAATTCATAGTGTAACATTGAGATGGCACATTGGAGCAATATAATGGCACATTCGTCCAAAGTGTTGGCAGATTGTAGCATTGTGGTGTCACAGTAGAGCATTGTGATGTCACATTGGGGGATTGAGGGTGGACATTGATCACTGTGTTTGAATATTGAGCATGGTGACACCACCCTAGCCCTAAATGTAACAATAATACTTGCCCTAATCCTAACCCTAATCATAA
>NW_008410650.1:0-269 GCF_000622305.1 Nannospalax galili | reverse complement strand
ATGCACATTGGAGCAATATACTGGCACAGGAGGCGATAGTGTAGGCACATTTGAGCATTGTGATTTCACAATGGAACATTGTGAAGTCACATTGTAAGGTTGTGATGGCACGTTGGAGCATTGTAATGTCACATTGGGTGATTGTGAGGCGAAATTAAGCATTGTGTTTGTATATTGAGCATGGTGACGGCACAATGGGCCATAGGAATTACACAATAGCATATTGTGATGGCACAATGAGCATTGTGATTGCCAAATACAACATTGTG
>NW_008410649.1:0-269 GCF_000622305.1 Nannospalax galili | reverse complement strand
GGAGACACTGTCATAACTGTCATCCTGCAGTCAGGAGCACATGTGCATGCTTCTTGCTCCTGTGACCAGTGCCAGGGGAGGAGAGTTCTCCTACTCCTCCCTCTAGTGGACAGGAAACAGCTTGGGCAGGAATGGGTAAACTTTATAGCCTAAACACTGCAAGGCACCTTTATGGGCGCATCCCTGAATCACAGCGTTTATGCAGCCAGAATCCACTTGCAGAGGAAGTATCTCAAGTCTTGCCCTCAAAGTCCACCTCAGTGAGGGAG
>NW_008410648.1:0-269 GCF_000622305.1 Nannospalax galili | reverse complement strand
GACTGATGTGCACATCCACATAATCCCATTGAAATAGTTAAATTTCCTTTACGAATCTCATCATCTCAGTATGGAGAAGGTGGTACGCTATGCTGACAATATTTCAAATAAGCTTTAAAATAATATATTGCAGGCAGCCAGCTTAGTTTCTGTCCTCCAGCTATAAGCTAATATTAAAAAGGAAGGTGAGGTTTTCTCTGCAATGTCAAGTTTATGTGTATCGTTCTTGTGTGGCTTCTCAGGTGAGAACTTTTCTAGATCTTTTTTTT
>NW_008410647.1:0-269 GCF_000622305.1 Nannospalax galili | reverse complement strand
GTTTGTTCTTTATAACTGAATAATACCACATTGTGTGTTATAACACATTTCCCTTATCCATTCATTCATTGAGGGAGATTTAGAAATATTCCAAAACTTGACCTTTGTGAATGCTGCTATGATCATCATGGCTAACAGGGATTTCCTTTGTTTGGTGACTTTAATTCCTATCTGTGTGTATCTGGTAGTACATTAACCCTGTCTATTGAGGAGGAAACAGAGATATTGGGATGGCCTCTCTGTATGTTAGATGGTTTAAATGAACACTT
>NW_008410646.1:0-269 GCF_000622305.1 Nannospalax galili | reverse complement strand
ACTTCAGCAGTGCCTGATTGCTAAACATTGTCACAATTGGGCTTGTCATTAAAGGAAGGACAAACAGGGTCACTGGACCCTTACCAGAGTGGCCAGATCCTCTTCCCAGGCAACTGTATGTAATTTGACCCTAATCACACATGGTCTCCCAGATTTGGGGAGGGCTAAAGTATGCAACTTGGGGAGGGCTAGGAAAAGAAGGCTTGACCTATGCTGGCTAAAGGCTTTCCAGTGTGCATACCCTCAGATCATTCATACACCTCAGCAAC
>NW_008410645.1:0-269 GCF_000622305.1 Nannospalax galili | reverse complement strand
AAAAAAATAAAATAAAAACAAAAACAAAAAAGCAGCAGAAGTGCAAAGACAAGGGATCAATAAGTGCCAGCTAGTGAACCTTGTAGAGGAAACCATCAAGTGTCTTCTAACAGATGCTTTTGCTCTTTGGTGTTAAATCTTGGTTGTTTCTGGGCCTGCTGTCTTCTCCCTCCCCACCACTTCAACCCCCAGAATGTGGCTCTCCTTTACAAGATGAGAACCCTTCAAAGATCTGTCACAACATCAAGCTGCTCCTTGTTCTGGTCCCC
>NW_008410644.1:0-269 GCF_000622305.1 Nannospalax galili | reverse complement strand
AGAGAGAGAGAGAGAGAGAGAGAGAATAATAGGATCTATAGAAGTTAATTTGTGTCCCCGAATGTCCTTCATTGCGGGTTTACCTTCTGGAGCCTGATTTAACCTACCAAGTCACATCCCTGAAAGAAACTGTCTAGCCCCCAGCCAGCAGTCATCTGTTGTCAAGATTTTGCTAGGTTGGGTTGATGTTTCTTACCCTCTTCCTCAGGTCTGTGTTGGAATTTTGTCTGATTTGAGCTTGCATGGGACTTGTGCATGCTGTCACAATT
>NW_008410643.1:0-269 GCF_000622305.1 Nannospalax galili | reverse complement strand
GAAAATTTCATTTAAACACATCAGAGTGGATAAGATTAAGAGAACTAAAAATATCAAATGATGACCTCGATTGTGGTGAAAGGGGAATCAACATCCCTGTCGGTGGGATTCCATACTGTACAACCACTGTGGAATTCAGCAGGGAGAACTAATAATAAACTGAAAAAACAATGTACTCAATATCTGATCATACCACTCCTTAAGATATACCCAAGGATTCATCATATTACAGAGACACTTGCACAGCCATGTTTGTTGCTGCTCTTTTC
>NW_008410642.1:0-269 GCF_000622305.1 Nannospalax galili | reverse complement strand
GGGTAGAATGGTGATGTAACTGAGGAGTCTGCATTGGTTAAGGTCCTGCCTTGCGGAGGAGCAGCACTGCCATTGTCCACCCCTCCCTTTTAATCATGTTTGCTTATGTTTTATTTATATTGCTTAAAAAGAAAAAGTGGTTGCTGTTTGATCCTGAAAATTTGAATGGAAAATCTTGGCTGAGATTAGGGACTGGAAAACCAAAGAGGTTCATGTAGGAGACTCAAAATGAGAAAGTTGGAGAACAGCTAAGCTGGCCGTTGGAGGGT
>NW_008410641.1:0-269 GCF_000622305.1 Nannospalax galili | reverse complement strand
GCCTCTGCTTCCCAAGTGCTAGGACTAAAGGCGTGCACCACCACGCCTGGCTTAAAAAGCTTTTCATTCTGTTTATTTGAATTAAAAAGATAGAAATAAATAGCATAGACCCAGTCACTTTTTATCCCCTAGCTATCTGTTTTCCCTTCTTGGAATCAGTCCCCATCACTAACCTTGTGTGTTTTTCTTGAGATGTCCATATATATCTTAGTCTGTTTTCTCTTGCTATTATCTACCTGACTCTAGGTAATTTTTAAAAATTTTTATTT
>NW_008410640.1:0-268 GCF_000622305.1 Nannospalax galili | reverse complement strand
GATCTCTGTGAGTTCAAGGCCAGCCTGGTCTACATAGTGACTTCCAAGACAGCTGGGGCCACTGGGAAACCTTGTCTCAAAAAAGACCAGGAAAAAAAAGAAAAAAAGGAAAAAAGCAAGAACTATGTACAAGAGAATCTTTACTAAGTATAAACACATTTAAATCATCTAGAGAAATCATCTAGAGTATTATGAATTAATTATTGTAATTATCAACAACATTTTCTACAAAATTTACATGCAAGTTACTAATACAAACTTCTTTTCC
>NW_008410639.1:0-269 GCF_000622305.1 Nannospalax galili | reverse complement strand
TCAATTTAAAAACTCATAATGCCTCTTTCTTGGACACTGGGGCTGACGTCTCAGAGCAGGGCCACCACTGCTTCCTGATCCCTGTATCCAGACAAACCCAGTTCCTTCTTGAGGTACCCAGGAGCCCTCTGGCCTGGTCCCGCCCTCATCTATCTCTGCTTTCCTGGGTGGCACAACTCACCAGACTCTTTCCTGGACACCAGGGCTGACCTCTCGGATTCCTGATCCTTTGTATCCAGACCAACCCAGTTCCTCAGTGCAGTCCCCCA
>NW_008410638.1:0-269 GCF_000622305.1 Nannospalax galili | reverse complement strand
TGAGTCTGTGTTACTTCACTTAGTGTAACAATTTCTAGTTCCATCCATTTATCTGAAAATTTCAATATTTTATCTTTCTTTACTGCTGAGTGGAACTCCATTGTGTAAAGGTACCACGTTTTCATTATTCTCTCACCAGTTGAGGGGCACTTACATTGCTTCCATCTCTTAGCTATGTGAAAAGAGCAGCAACAAACATGGTTATACAACTGTTTCTGCAGTAGGATGACTCCTTTGGGTATATGCCAAGGAGTGGTATAACTGGGTCA
>NW_008410637.1:0-269 GCF_000622305.1 Nannospalax galili | reverse complement strand
TTGAGAGAAGGGAAGGGAAGGAAGAACAGAAGGCAGAGGGTGAGGGTGAGAACCAGGCAAGGGGTAGGGGAGCAGAAGTTCGACACATCTACAGAGGCTGGGGAGCCCTGGTGATAGGGAGTATGTGAATCCCGCTCCTCCTCCCCTTCCCTCTTTACCCAGTCTTCTACCAAACAGAGTTCCTCGTAGAACCTCTGCTTTGGATCAATTTGAAAAGAAGCATGGTGGCTGAGTTCCAAGCACAAAACTGCATGTACCCAAAGTGCCCC
>NW_008410636.1:0-269 GCF_000622305.1 Nannospalax galili | reverse complement strand
CCAGAGAGAACATTTAACATGCTGTTGGCATGGCTATCCCCAACTATACACGTTCTAAAGATACAGCATGCTTTCCGTCAGTGTAAAATTTCACTGTCTACTATTTCGGTATTTTCCCTGAAGAGTTTAGTCTAGGTGTTAGAGCTAGGGAAAAAAAAATTCCAGATATTATTTTTTGTTCCTGAAGGATGACAGAAAATCTACTTGGGCTTTTTAAGTTCCTAGTTTTATTGCTTGCTGTTCTATAATTGAAACCTCTGTATTACATT
>NW_008410635.1:0-269 GCF_000622305.1 Nannospalax galili | reverse complement strand
CCCCCCCTCCCCCTCTCTGTTTTGAGACAAAATCTCACTGTGTAACCCTGGCTGGCCTGGACCTTCCTATACAGACCGGGCTGACCTTGAACTTGCAGCAATCCCCCTGACTCTTCCTCCCAAGTCCTGGGATCATAGGCATTCACCTCCATGCCTAGTTTTGCTTGATTCTTACCAATTATTGTAATGTGAGAAGAAACAAGTGATATGCAAAGTTTTAAAAAATAATCAAATAGATGTCTTCAGAGTGATGTCAGCAGCACTTCTGG
>NW_008410634.1:0-269 GCF_000622305.1 Nannospalax galili | reverse complement strand
TAGACCAACCAGCTTTTCATACCCAATAAGAAAATAGCAAAGGCACATCAAGTATACAAACAGAAACAGACTTAAATTCAACAAAGGAAGGCTTGAGTCTCACAGCAGAATCAAAATCAAAAAAGAAATCCACATGCCAAAGTCACAAGGAAAGAATAATAACATGAAAAACCCAAATAATATGTCCACATCAACCACTGACAGTCCTACAGAAAGAGTTCTATAATGAGAACCCCCTAGAGATAACCCAGGACACAGAATTCAAAAGA
>NW_008410633.1:0-269 GCF_000622305.1 Nannospalax galili | reverse complement strand
TTGTGATGACACAGTGGTACATTGTGATGGCACACTGAGCATTGTGATGGCCAATGAAGCATTGTGAAGTAATATTGGAACATTGTGATGGCACATTGGGGCAATGTGATAGTACATTCAAACATTGTGATGGCACATGAAAGATTGTAATATCACACTGGAGTATTGTGATGACATATCATGGCATTATTATCACACACTGAGAATTGGGATGACACATTGGGAGCCTTGTGGGGAGATATTCAGCATTGTGATGTCACATTGAGCAT
>NW_008410632.1:0-269 GCF_000622305.1 Nannospalax galili | reverse complement strand
GAGGACCCAGGTTCAGTTCCCAGTACCCACATGGTGGCTAACAACTGTTCATAATTCCAGTTCCAGGGCATCTGATATCCTTTTCTGGCCTCCACAGGCATTGCACATCACGGGCATACTTCCATACATGCAGGTAAAACACTCCCATAAATATAAGTAAATAAAATATTCAGAAAAAAATAAACAAAACCCTCCACAGCTAGGTGTGGTGGTGCATGCCTGTAATCCTAGCATTTGGAAAGCTGAGACAAGAGAATCAATACAAAACA
>NW_008410631.1:0-269 GCF_000622305.1 Nannospalax galili | reverse complement strand
TATTTTGAGGTATTAGAGAAGAAATGAATAATCTCAAGTTTATTTCTTCTGGCAAGAAACATAAGCATAGATACTCTGCGCTATGAACTTTAATGAAAAGACTTTGATTGAAGTCTGGAGATGGTTTGTCTCCCAAGGATTCCTATGTTGAAAACTTGGTCTTCAGCAAGAACTAATGGGAGGTTCTTAGGCTTTAGGAACAGGCCGTTAAGAGAACCGATTTTTAAGCTGGGCATGGTGGTGCATGCCTGTAGTCCCAGCACTTAGGA
>NW_008410630.1:0-269 GCF_000622305.1 Nannospalax galili | reverse complement strand
GCAATAGAATACAAGCTGAAGTCTAACCTGTATTTAATACCAGCCTAGAATGCAGAGTGCCTCAGAAACAAACATACAGCCATCTAGATAGTACCATGTTCCTGTTAAAATTCTTAAAATCCAAAGCACTGATAAACCCAAGGATGGCAAGAATGTTAACACACTTACTGATGGGCATGCAAAATAGCATAGCCATTTTAGAAGACTGTACAGTTTCCTTAAAAGTACTTTACCATGCATGCTACCCCATAGTTACACTCCTTGGTATT
>NW_008410629.1:0-269 GCF_000622305.1 Nannospalax galili | reverse complement strand
GTCTATAGCTGACCTTTGCTTCTTCAGGTATCTTTCAAATGGGTTTCACATTAAATATTAAATCACTCATAAAGCTTGGAAAGGTTTTGTCCATTTGTATTAACTGTTTTCCTCATAGATCCTTATTAGGTACCATAACTTGGGTATGAGGTATTAATTTGGTTATCTCATTACCATTTTTAGCTATCCCTTTGGATTCTTTTATTCTTGGTACACTTACAGATGTTGGCTCTAGTTGCCTGACCCTGCACTGGGCTAAGGAGGCAGGG
>NW_008410628.1:0-269 GCF_000622305.1 Nannospalax galili | reverse complement strand
GCCAGGGCATGGGCCATGCCAAGGAGTTGAAATGTTTTCTCTAGGCAATGGATAGGTGGGGTATTGAAAGGATTTAGAGCATTCAGTGTTGAGGGCAGATTGTGTTCTGGAAGGGTTTGTCAGGTGTAGATGGATTGGACAGTCTGAGTCAGGCAAAGCATGATTTGACAGCAGTGGGATGCAGGTGATTTGTAGTGAGCTGGAGCTGGTCAGCAAGGGCAGAGGGAAGCCAAACATTTGGGTGAACAGGTCAATTGCACCTATTACCT
>NW_008410627.1:0-269 GCF_000622305.1 Nannospalax galili | reverse complement strand
CTCTGTAGCCCCAGCTATCCTGGAACTCACTATGTAGTCCAGGCTGGCCTTAACACAAATGACAGAATGTAGGAACTCCAATGGGGGCAGTGGGAGGGTGCCAAAGGGGAAGGGGGTATAACGATGATTTTCTGTATGAAATACACAAAAATTAAATTTAAAATATTATTTAAGAGAAATACTTGTCAGTTCAAAGAAGTCACAATTTTTCCCTGTGACATTTTTAGGAAAAATTAAGAAAATGAAGGAAGAAAAAGGTAAGTGTTTTG
>NW_008410626.1:0-269 GCF_000622305.1 Nannospalax galili | reverse complement strand
TGCAAAGGACAGAAAAAGGTGTTGGATCCCTTGGAACTAGAGTTAGAGATGGTTGTTAGCTGCTATGTGAGTGCTGGGATTCGAACCCAGGTCCTCTGGTAAGAGCAGCCAGTACCCTAAACCACTGAGCTAGCTCTCCAGCCCATTACACCCTGGCATCTAGAGGGCACCACAGCATGAGCCATAGGAGGAGGAGCATGTGCTGCATCCTTGTACATCTTGGCATAATAACCGTGCGGAAAATCACAGTCCTAGTCACACGAGGAGCC
>NW_008410625.1:0-269 GCF_000622305.1 Nannospalax galili | reverse complement strand
CAATCAAAATCCCCATGACATTTTTCACAGAATTGAAAAAAAAAATCCTAAAATTCTTGTGGAAACAAAAAAGACCTCAGATAGCCAAAGCAAACTTGAGCACTAAGAACAATGCCGGGGGATTACTATTCCAGATTTTAACCTGTGTTATAGAACTATAATTATAAAAACAACATGGTACTGGCATAAAAATAGACCCATAGATCATTGGAACAAAGTTGAAGACCCAAATATGAGTAAATGCAATTTCAGCCAACTGATATTTGACA
>NW_008410624.1:0-269 GCF_000622305.1 Nannospalax galili | reverse complement strand
ATGACAATTCTCCAATGTGATATCACAAAGTTCTAGTATGTCACCACAATACTCCAAATTGAACTCACAGTGCTGTTTGCAATCACAATGGTTCAATATAAAATCACAATGCTCAGTGTTACATCACAATGCCCAACAATACTCAGCAGATTACCACAGTGCTCAACATCCCCTCACAATGCCCCAATATATCATCACAATGCTGAGTGCCATAACAGTGCTCCTATATGTCATCACAACGCTCAATGTGCCCTTACAATGCTCCAAAA
>NW_008410623.1:0-269 GCF_000622305.1 Nannospalax galili | reverse complement strand
CGTTTACTGACAGGTTTAACTGTATTCGGAACCAAACTGCTCAGGTGTTTTTTGTTTTTTCTGTTTTTTGTTGTGTTTTTCCGTCACACAGGAAAACTACTTAGCAGACAGGTTGTGATACCTGTGTTTGGCTTCAGCTTTCAGATGCTTTACTACGTGTGCTAAACAGCGGTGTGTGCCATCGTTTATTTAGTATCAATAATTTACTGGTGTTGGACGTTCTCAGAAGAGACGCGCAGTCACCAAGTACGTTCTCCAACGAGAGATGT
>NW_008410622.1:0-269 GCF_000622305.1 Nannospalax galili | reverse complement strand
TTTATAAACAAATCAATCTGTCATGTCTGTTGTGTCTGTATATGTGCTATAATATGAATATGTACTCGTGTGTACTGGCATGTGTACGCCAAAGGACTATAGGCATGGGCCACTGCATCTGCCTTTTAAGTGTGTTCTGGGGACCTGAACTCAGGACCTTGCATGGCAAGCACACCTCCCCAGTCTTTTGATCATATTTAAAAAATTTATTTATTGGAGGGGGGAGCATGTCATGGCATACACGTGGAGGTCAGAAAACAACTTGTGGG
>NW_008410621.1:0-269 GCF_000622305.1 Nannospalax galili | reverse complement strand
TAATAAATAAAATATTTAGAGAAGCTAGGATGTTCAGTGAGTAGGGCATGTTAAATGCATTGCATTGTTTTGAGACTGGTACTCCCTAAGTAGCCCAGGCTGGCCTCCTGTGTGCTGGCTCTCCATACCTTGCTCTTGAATGCGTGTTCAACACTCACAGTACTGTACCTTAACCCCTGTGGGTTTGTCAGGGCATCACTGTACTGAACCTGAGGTGCGTTGTCACCTTCCAGTGTCATTGCCATGGGCATGGCCAGGCAGAGAGTAGG
>NW_008410620.1:0-269 GCF_000622305.1 Nannospalax galili | reverse complement strand
TAACATCTACATGCACTGATGCTTCCTCAAAGCAGTGAGAATCAAGGTCCTGGTGATGGAAGGTGTCCCCTCTCTCTCCCCAACTTTGTACCCATGAGAATGTTGCATCCAAGAGTCATTTTCCCAGGAACCCTACCCAGGCTGTATCAGAATAAGAAGGCACAGCAAGGTGTTAGCATAGAATTTGTATAAAAAATTCAAATTGTTTTGTTTCTTATTTTATGGTCATTTTCAGGAAAAATTATGTCAATACTATTATAGACTCTCTC
>NW_008410619.1:0-269 GCF_000622305.1 Nannospalax galili | reverse complement strand
TCTCAAACTCTGTATCAGTGCCCATCAGTGACTGAATGGATTTTTTAAAAAGCATATTCTTATTCACCTATAAAGAACAACCCAGATTACTTGCTGTAAAATGGAACTGGAGATTCTCATGTTAATTTAAATAAGCCATTCACAGAAAGGCAAAGGTTGTGTATCTTCTCTCACATTTGGAACGTGGATCAGTGAGGGACATGAAGGTTAAAGAACAATGAGGGAGGCGGAAGGGGACAGGCTGGTGATGGTATGGGTACCTGATGGGG
>NW_008410618.1:0-269 GCF_000622305.1 Nannospalax galili | reverse complement strand
TTTTTTCCTATTGTTTTCTCTAATAGATAACAATAAAACAAAAGAAAACACATTTCAGCCCCAAGACACATCTGGATGCAGAATTACACATAATCCTCCAATGGTTCTCCCAAAATGGAGTTCAAGCACCCTTGTGACCCACTTCTCTTCCCCAAGAAACTCTAGATGAAGTCAGAGGTGTTGACAATGCTGTGATTTTGTGGGGCTCTGGGGAAAACTCATCCCTCTTCTTTAAAACTCAACTGTATTTATACCTGTGTTCACAGCAA
>NW_008410617.1:0-269 GCF_000622305.1 Nannospalax galili | reverse complement strand
CTGAAGGAAGTCAAGGCAGGAACTCAGGGCAGGAACCTGGAGCACGGACCACGGATACACTGCTCACTGCCTTGCTCCTCTGGCCCATGCTCAGCCTGCTTCTTATACAACACAGGACCACTTGTCCAGGGATGACACCACCCACAGTAGGCTGGGCCCTTCCACATCACTCAATAGACATGGCCACAGGCTAACCCAAAGGAAACAATTCTTCACTCGAGGTTCCCTCTACCCAGGTGTGTCAAGTTGACAACTGAAACTATCTAGCA
>NW_008410616.1:0-269 GCF_000622305.1 Nannospalax galili | reverse complement strand
CATGAGGATTGAACTGTTGTTAATTCTTTAACGATAATGTGTAAATAAACCTTTGCTATGTCTACTACTTAATGATATCGACCAAATACCAGAGATAACTCACTATGAATTCCATGATGGAATGCACTTGTGCTATCATGTGTGGAGTAAAATTGCTAACTCCTCTCTTTATAGCCTTGATATTCCATCTGGATTATGCACTGCTCCCAGAGAGGAATTGTGGGTGCTGTGTGCTATTCCACATTTTAGCAGCTGCTTCTAACTGTAAA
>NW_008410615.1:0-269 GCF_000622305.1 Nannospalax galili | reverse complement strand
ACCACTAAGTCAGCACTGTGGAAGACTGCTGAAGGAATTCTACAAAATGAAGACAAAGATAAATATAACCATGAGACCAATGGAAAAAAATAAACTGTAATGAACAGTATATAAGCAAATGAGGCCTTGAAAAAGAGAACACACCTAAAATCATAACATTACAGAACAACACTACAAAAACAACATAGTAACAGGAATTAACACGTGCTTTCAACCATAATTCTGATTGTTAATGGTCTCAATTCTCCCCTCAGAGGACACAGACTAGC
>NW_008410614.1:0-269 GCF_000622305.1 Nannospalax galili | reverse complement strand
AATGCTCCAATGTGACATCACAATGCTCAAAATGTCACCACGATGGTCAAAACGACATCACAGTTCTCCAATGTGCCAACACTATGGCCCCATATGCCATTAAATTGTTCCAATGTAGCATTGCAATGTTACAAAATGACTTTGCAATGTTCCATTGTGCCATCACAATGCTCTTTGTGCAATCACAAATCGATATTGTGTCATTACAATGATCCATGGTGTCTTCATGCTCAATATGCAAACATGGTAATCAACGTCCCCTTACAATG
>NW_008410613.1:0-269 GCF_000622305.1 Nannospalax galili | reverse complement strand
ATTGGGTGGGGTGTATGTGCTGTCACAGAGCTTAAATTAACTCCAGGAAAACCATGAAGCCCAGCTGTTTTCTGAGCTTTCCTTTAAGACCAGTGGTAACAGAATACAATATTCTTGAGACCTTCCCTGGAGGAGGTTCTAGCAGAAGAGTGC
Source organism: Nannospalax galili (assembly GCF_000622305.1). Lineage (NCBI taxonomy): Eukaryota > Metazoa > Chordata > Mammalia > Rodentia > Spalacidae > Nannospalax > Nannospalax galili. Next base: position 116 of record NW_008410613.1, on the reverse strand, counting down.
AGCTGCTGAGATACCCTTGACCATAGAAAGGTATTCCTGTGGGGGGTAAGGCAGTGAGAAAGGGGGGACACCCACCAAGCCAGCCAGGTCAGCTGACTCAACCCTGGCAATCAGTG
>NW_008410612.1:0-269 GCF_000622305.1 Nannospalax galili | reverse complement strand
TCACAAAGCCCCAATGTGTTATCAAAATGATCAATGTCCCCTCAAAATCGCCAATGTGTCATAACAATGCTCAGTTTGCAATCACAATGCTCCAATTTGTAATCCCAATGCTCAATATGTCACTAAAATGCTGAACGTCCCCTCACAATGCACCAATGTGCCAACACAATGGTCAATGTGCCATCACACTGCCGCAAAATATCATCACAATGCTCCAGTATGATATCACAATGTTCCAATGTGTCATCACAATGCTACAATGTGACATC
>NW_008410611.1:0-269 GCF_000622305.1 Nannospalax galili | reverse complement strand
ACAGCACTGGTAAACAAATTGTACTGACAGCCATGTTTATCATCTGAGGTAACGCTCAGTATAACCATTTGGGCCTTGGCCTGCTCTCTGCTCCTTCTTTCCTCCTTCAAAGAGGTAGACCGATTACAGGCATATGTAATGCAGGAAAAAAAGTGGAATAGATTCATATATAAAGCCAGGTGTGGTGGCACATGCCTTTAACCCCAGCACTTGCAAGGCAGAGGCAGGCGATCTTTGTGAGTTCAAGGCCAGCCTGGTCTACATAGCGA
>NW_008410610.1:0-269 GCF_000622305.1 Nannospalax galili | reverse complement strand
TCCTGTTTTATATATGTATCCTCATAAAATTAGATCTTCAGATAAAATAATAGTATCCTTATTTTTAAAGTCTTGACATCAAACAACTTATGAATTTCTGAATGTGATTAATGGTAACTTTTCAGGCACTGTAGAAGCAGGTTATTGTTAAGTTTATGGGCAAAAAATTCATGCAGGTATTTTATAATAATGATGGAATAATCAGATATTAAACTAGTCTTAATTACTAACGTTCATTGCCCAAACTCAAGGCATAGTGAACATTTTTT
>NW_008410609.1:0-269 GCF_000622305.1 Nannospalax galili | reverse complement strand
AATGCCAGGGAGCTCTTTCCCAGGAACATGGTTCATGATGTCTCCCTCATAGGATTGCCTTTGGGGTCAGGCAGACCCAGTGACTGATATTCCTGGCCCTACCATCATGTGGCCTGTGGGCAAATGAGAAAGGGTACTGTTTTTATCTCATGGTGCAAAATGGGAAACGTAGCTCAACTGAGTTAATGAGTGAATCCTGATAACAAAGTATGCATGGGGAACACCACTGATAATAACTAACCTCACATTCTTAAGACTTTCTACGTGTC
>NW_008410608.1:0-269 GCF_000622305.1 Nannospalax galili | reverse complement strand
CAAGAGCTGTCCAACAGTGTTTTCCTCCACAGCTTTCAATGCTGTAACTGCGGAGGTTCCTGGCACCCAGTGCCCAGCTTGGGGCAACATCACCTGGTCCCCCTTTGTGACTAGAAATGGCCACATGACTAAGTCTTGTGAGGGGGGGTCATTGGCATCTAGCCACCTCCTGCTCACACCTTTCAAAGGAACAGGGATGTGCTCCCCAGTCCCTTCCTGCTGGGTGAGATGAAAATGTGATGGCTGGTGGAGCCAGGCGTGGTGGTGTA
>NW_008410607.1:0-269 GCF_000622305.1 Nannospalax galili | reverse complement strand
CCTGGAGTTTTCTTTGCTGGAAAGTCCTTGCTATGAATTCAGTTTCTTAAAGTGACATACAACTCTGTGGGTGTTCTGTTTCCCTCTCATGTCTTCCATGAATCTCTGTTTTATCTGAGCAGATATACTGTCATAATTATTCCTGTTACTTCCTTGTTGTCTTTTTAATGCCTTGTCTTTCTACACTGTGTGCTGGATAGATTTAGTGTCAACTTGATATTCCTGGGTTGAGGGAGCCTCAATTGGGGAATTGCCTTCATTGGACTGGC
>NW_008410606.1:0-269 GCF_000622305.1 Nannospalax galili | reverse complement strand
AGGAGGTAGGAATTGGCTAGGCAGTTAGGGTAAAAAGACCCCAAAGAGAAATAGCCAGTTGCTTGGCTAAAAATCAGAAATGTCCTTAGGCCTCTTAGCAACATACTCCATTCCAAAGGCTAAAAATGTCTAAAGTACTTGGCAGCTTTTATCTAATCCTTAAAAGATTTTACCGTTACCTCTTTAGAGAGGGGAATGTTAGAGTAGCAAAAATCCCCAATAAAAAAGAAGAAGAAGAAGAAGAAGAAGAAGAAGAAGAAGAAGAAGAA
>NW_008410605.1:0-269 GCF_000622305.1 Nannospalax galili | reverse complement strand
GATGTATAAGAAGAACAAGTGGCTTTTGCACACACCTTTTCTTGCCACAGAGTACAAGTGTCTCCTCAGGAAAGAAGATTCCAGAAGAGTGTGGGGACACACCAAGCACCTAAAAGGAAAAATTTCTACCACAGACATGTTCCTTCCTTAAAGATATGGTTCAGAGATTACTTACATTTAACAAGGGTTCACAGGAAGCAAGTCACAGAGCTGGGACTCAAATTAGGTCTTGTCTGACTGGAGAGCCTCGTCCCAGGCACCTGGTGAGA
>NW_008410604.1:0-268 GCF_000622305.1 Nannospalax galili | reverse complement strand
AAAAAAAAACAAAGAAAAGAAAAAGCCAAGAAAGCCAGGCATGGTGGTGCAAATGCCTATAACCCTAGCACTTGGGAGGTGGAAGCAGGAGGATCAGAAATTCTATTATGTACGAGGCTGGGTTAGGTTACAGGAGATCCTGTATTAAAGAAAGAAAGAGAGTGAGAGGGGGTAGAGAGAGAAAGGGAGGGAGGGAGGTGGAGAGGGAGGGAAGGTAGGAGGGAGGGAGGGAGGGACAGAGAGAGAGAGAGAGAGAGAGAGAGAGAGA
>NW_008410603.1:0-269 GCF_000622305.1 Nannospalax galili | reverse complement strand
AATTGCTTTGGTCAGTGTTTCTATAACAGCAACAGAAAAGTGACTAATACAGTAGATTTGAGAGCCAAGTAGTTCCAGCAGGAAATAAGAACTTAAACAGCAACTGGGATGCTTTGGCAAAGCATCTGGATATCATGTACATACATCCTAAAAGCTTTCCTGAGACTCAGTTGAAAAATGATGGACTATTTTCTTTTGCAGATGAAATTTCAGGACATCTGTTGGGAGCTGCTAGTCTATTATGTACATTGAGCTGTGGCAGGCTTGTT
>NW_008410602.1:0-269 GCF_000622305.1 Nannospalax galili | reverse complement strand
GAGAAATAGGTGTGGAATGGAGGTGGCCTGAGTCTGTGAGATGAGCTGTGTGTGCTGTGGTTGACATAGTCAGAGAAGTGGAGGTGCCAGGACCTTTTGGATCCCAGAACATTGTGAGTGAATTCCAGGTGTCCAACCTCAAGCTACTTTGCTGGATTTTGGTTTTGCTCAGCTGTGCCTGATTCTTCCCTTTGAAATAAGACAGTACTTTCTTTGGATTTACAGAAGCCCACCCAGAGTTAACAGACTTTTAAAAGAGACTGTGAACT
>NW_008410601.1:0-269 GCF_000622305.1 Nannospalax galili | reverse complement strand
TCGGGATTCTGCCTCAGGCACAAACATTGCCCAGGCTCTGTCTCTGATTTATCTGAAGCTTTTGCCAAGATTTGTTCTTGTTCCTTTGCCTCTAAGGCTTGGAAAAGAACAATTTGAGTATGTATTGAAACTAGAAAAATTAAGGATTTAATCTACTTTGCAGACGGATAGCAAAATTTCAAGGAGTACGAACAGGAGTAAAATTTTATAATGGTTAAACTCCAGCTTTCTAGAGAAAAATAATGTTCATTTATAGTCATACTCACTTT
>NW_008410600.1:0-269 GCF_000622305.1 Nannospalax galili | reverse complement strand
AGGACCCACACCGCAGCTAACAACTGTCTGTAACTCCAGATCCAGAGGATCTGACAGCCTCTTCTGTCCTCCACAGGCATTGCATGACAAGGATGCACTTACCTACATGCAAGCAACACACACATACACATAAAAAATATATAAATAAAAGACATTTCACAATGCATATTATTAACAAGAAGATTGTATTACGTTGTAGTCTTTTGGATAATAACACTATAATTTGATTGCTTGTATTTGAGGTTTGCATTTTAAGATTCATACACACA
>NW_008410599.1:0-269 GCF_000622305.1 Nannospalax galili | reverse complement strand
ACCCACTTCCCTATGTCTAGGCTGAGATTTTGTCTGGTTTGTGCATGCTGTTACCATTATAGGACTTCATTGGAATAAATAACAAAATGTTTGGAAGTCTTTGTTTCCTTGTGGTCATGCACCCCCTATGGCTCTTATCTTTCCCCCTTCTGCTTCCAAAATAATCCTTGGTCCTTGGGAGGCAGAGGTTTGAAATGCGTGTCCTATTCAAGAATGAGCACTTTACCTGTTCTCTGCACATTGGCTAATTCTGGGTTTCTGTGTTAATC
>NW_008410598.1:0-269 GCF_000622305.1 Nannospalax galili | reverse complement strand
CCCAGCTCATTTCCAGAGTGACAATTGACTTCCTAGGTGTTGAAAGACTGTAAGATGGCGGATGACCACAAAGAGTCAGAGGTTTCTAAGCAACTAGGAACTTGCTCTTATGAACTTACAAAAATGGTGATAACATTGTATAAGACTCAGGCAATCTCAAACCAGGCAAAAATCCAGTATAGAAGTGCAAAACTGAGTAAGAATCCCAAATTTAGCTGGGGAATTACTAACAAATGATCACTGCTGAGTGACTTGTGTTAAAAAAAAAA
>NW_008410597.1:0-269 GCF_000622305.1 Nannospalax galili | reverse complement strand
GTGCCTTGTTGTAATTTTTGGTTTTGTTGCTGTTTCTCTTAAGAACTGGAAAGAAAATGTGGGCGAGTTGTTGAGGGGTTGAGTTCTCAAGCACTGCTGTTATCAGAATAGCTTGTGTTTAATATTTTTCACTTTTGACCAGTCTGTGAGAAGGGCTTAGGTACTAGGGAGTTGATCTCAGAGGAACTAACAATTGCTTTTCATCTTATCCTCGCTACGTGGCTTGTGAAGTCACTTTCATGCTTTAGGTCTACGTGAGCATGGCTTAT
>NW_008410596.1:0-269 GCF_000622305.1 Nannospalax galili | reverse complement strand
TGCAGGTTATAGGGAATACCAAAGGTATGTTTGATTCCCCAGGAGGAAACAGATTTATTGAATTCTTGAGAGGAATAAGCAGACCCATTATGAGTCTTAAGTGCCCAGGGTAAGCCCATGATTAACATGGTGGACTTCATAGCTTTAATGACATGTATAGTCTATTCCCCTGAGAGAGCTAAAGCATAAGTAATGGAGGAGCATGTGTCAACTATAAGATGAACGAATCTCAATTTCCCAAAAGGGGAGTAGTGAGTCACATCCATCTG
>NW_008410595.1:0-269 GCF_000622305.1 Nannospalax galili | reverse complement strand
GTGACATGACCATGTGCACGTCAGAGGGCACAGGTAACATGACCATCTTTATGGCAGAGGGGGCAGGTGATATGACCATGTGCACATCAGAGGAGCCAGGGAACACGACCATCTGGATGTCAGAGTGGGAGGTGACATGACCCCCTGCTCGTCAGAGGGGGCAGGTGACACTAACATCTTTATGGCAGAGAGGACGGGAACACGAGCATGTGCATGTCAAGAGTGCAGGTGACACGACCATGTGCACAACTAAGAGGGCAGATGACACG
>NW_008410594.1:0-269 GCF_000622305.1 Nannospalax galili | reverse complement strand
CTATTGGAACAACGAAGTGTGCAGTGTGCCTTGGTAGGAAGTGCAGCTGGTAAGACTAGTTGGAGGAAAACAAAAAGTTTTCATGAGGTACTCAGCAGTTTGTAGTGCTCTTCCTAGGAGAAAGGAACCTTCTAGGGGTATCCTGATTCTGCCTTAACTTGAACGATGTATTTGTAAAGCTAACAATAGCATGAAAAATGGACTAGATGTTTGGTGTGGAAATTATTCTCTGAAGATTTATTTTTATTTTTTAAATTTTCTTTTATAAA
>NW_008410593.1:0-269 GCF_000622305.1 Nannospalax galili | reverse complement strand
GTGGAGCTCGAGTTGCTGAGCCACATCTCTAGCTCCTCATTATTTTTAAAGGGGGTAAAATGTGACACCTCAGTATGATTATGCTTGGTTTTATTCAGATATCGGCGAATGCATTAAAAAGTATAAAAATTTCAAAAAATACTTACGAAGTTATTTGTTCTAGGGAACAAAACTAAAGCAAAAATGAATTGTATGACAGTAGATTTGGAAGAGTATTAAAAATGGGGTTGTGGCTGTAGCTCATTTGATAGTGTGCTTGCCTAGCATGC
>NW_008410592.1:0-269 GCF_000622305.1 Nannospalax galili | reverse complement strand
TCACAGAAATGAACATTTCTTCCTTCAGTATGTTTTACTCAGGTGTCTGCCACGGCTATGCAAAGGTAGGCACTATAAATATATTTATTTATTTATCATATATAAATATATGATAAAGATAAAGTAGGTTGCTGTTGAGGCTAAAGCAGATAATAATGTCATTAACCTTTGGATCTGGTTTGTGGAAGTCATTTGGAAAGTGGAGAAGTAGGAACGGCAAAGCACAAATGCTTAACTGGTGATTCTGATGGAGACCCAGGAAACAAGAG
>NW_008410591.1:0-269 GCF_000622305.1 Nannospalax galili | reverse complement strand
ACTCAGGTCTTCAGGCTTGTGCAGCAAGCACTTCTACCCATTGAGCCATTTTGCCGGCCTTCATAAACCTTTTACTGTTGCCATGTTTGTTTGTGGCTCCCCATGTTCAGTTACCCCATTTGTGGGTGTAACAGTTTAAGAAGCTGGGTCGCGGGCTGGAGAGCTGGCTTAGGGGTTAAGAACACTGACTGTTCTTGCAGAAGACCTGGATTCGAATCCTGGCACCCACATGGCAGCTAACAGCTGTCTGTAACTCCAGTTCCAGGGGA
>NW_008410590.1:0-269 GCF_000622305.1 Nannospalax galili | reverse complement strand
TAGTCAGTTCCCATCTTTGACCCTCCTAAACTGTTTCTCTTTTTATTAATAAGTTGCATGGTATATTAATTTGCTTTCTGTTGCTGTGATAAATGCAATAAAAAATAAACTTGGGGAATAAAGGGTTTATTTCATCTTAGAAGTTGCAGTCTGTAATTGACTGAAGCCAACTCAGGAAGTCAAGGCAGGTGTTTGAAGCAGAAACAATGAAAGAATACTGCTCACTGGCTTGCTCCCTCTGACATTCTTGGCCACTTTTCTTATGCCTG
>NW_008410589.1:0-269 GCF_000622305.1 Nannospalax galili | reverse complement strand
GAAAATGGCTGAGCCTCGAGAATAGGAAAGTCTATGCTTCTCCATGTTCATCATTTATCCTCAAATTGACAGTGACGAGAAAGAAACGTTGATTGTGATTTTTCAGAGTTCACCGTTGTGAAAGAAAATGTCTGAAATTATACATAGTACCACAGTATAAATTTAATGTAAAGTACTTCTAAGGTAGACATCTAAAATTATTATTACATGTTATTATACAATAAAAAATGTAAGGGGGTATATTAGTCACTTTTCTGTTGCTGTGATAG
>NW_008410588.1:0-269 GCF_000622305.1 Nannospalax galili | reverse complement strand
AGCTCTGCTGACATAGTCTCCTCACCAGCCCTGGGGCCCAGGACCAGGCAGCACAGGGCAAGCAGAAGAGCTGCCTCAGTGCTGGGCAAGCAGAAGAGCGGCCTCAGTCCAGGGCAAGTGGAGGAGCAGCCTTGACGCCCGTGAGAACAAAGGAACAGCACCCACGAGAACAGAGGAGCGGCTGCCGCTGGCAGTGACCACACCAAGTATTATTAGAAGAGTAGAAGAGGCAGTCTTATGAGAAATCAGGATTCCATAAACTTTGTGAG
>NW_008410587.1:0-269 GCF_000622305.1 Nannospalax galili | reverse complement strand
CCTCTGATGTGCAAATGGTCGTGTCACCTGCCCCCTCTGCCATAAAGATGGTGGTGTAACCTGCCCACTCTGATATGTAGACGCTCGTGTCACCTGATCCTTCTGACATGCAGATGGTCATGTCACCTCCCATCATTGTCGTGCACATGGTTGTGTCACCTGCCCTCTCTGACCTGCATATGGTTGTGTCATTTTCACCTACGACTTGAAGATGGTTATGTCACCTACCCTCTCTGATGAGCACATGGTGGTGTCACCTGCCCTCTCTG
>NW_008410586.1:0-269 GCF_000622305.1 Nannospalax galili | reverse complement strand
AGTGGCTAGGTGAGCCTCGGCCACAGCTGCAGGGGCTTCTCATGCCCCCTCCATTTCTCACTGCTTGTCCATCCCAGGTGAAAGATTTTTCTACAGTTTCATTTGTTTTTGAAGCCCATTTTGGCACCCAGCAGTGCAAGGCTTGTCCTTGAATCCACTGGCAGGATTTCCCAGCCTCAAAAACTGCCATAGCTTAGTTCATAAAACCCACTCATGCTATACCACTGGGGATGGAGAAGACAGCCCCCTCTGCAGAGTTCTTTGTGTTT
>NW_008410585.1:0-269 GCF_000622305.1 Nannospalax galili | reverse complement strand
TGTTCACATAGATGAACCTGTGGGGTTATTTGACACTGAGACGCTAACAGTGTACCCCTGACCCCCATAGACTCATGATCATCTTCATTATCTGGGCTCCACTGGGTTTGGCTTTCCCTAATCCTTCATCTCTGTTGTCTTCATTCCCACAAGGGTTTGATTTGGACCACCTGGATCAAGGTTGGAAATTTCCTTTACAGGCACTCCACAGCCCTGGCATGTCCAAGTCCCTTAGACTCCACTGTAACTTGGCTTCGGCACAAAGCTTT
>NW_008410584.1:0-269 GCF_000622305.1 Nannospalax galili | reverse complement strand
TTGAGGGTCCTATTGGCCTGCTCCACAATGGCCTGTTCCTGTGGATTATAAGGGATGCTGAGGGAGTGGCTAACTTTCCATGTTGACAGGAACGATTGGAATTGTAGAAAGACGTAAGCTGACCCATTATCAGTTTTTAGGGCCCATGGCACTCCCATTACCAGCATTGCTGACTTGACCGCCTTAATAGCATGTGAGGCCTTTTCACCAGTTTGAGCGATGGCAAAAAGAAAGGAGAAGTAGGTGTCAACAATGACATGGACATACTT
>NW_008410583.1:0-269 GCF_000622305.1 Nannospalax galili | reverse complement strand
TTTACCAGTGGGGCAAATAAATTTCCCTACTGAATTCTTCAAAATTTTTATTCTAAAATACATTGAGACTTCAGTAATTTATAACTTCTTTTTAAGATATATATGTATGTATACACATGTATATTCAAAAATGTAACTACATATTATAAAAAACATACATACCTTGTTAGTACTGAAGTTTAGGAAAAGACCTTTAAAATGTACATAGAGACCTTGTAAGAACTGCATTTAAAGTTAGATAAGTTTATACATGAATACAAAGTAGAAGC
>NW_008410582.1:0-269 GCF_000622305.1 Nannospalax galili | reverse complement strand
GGAAGACACAAGGCATGGCCCTGGGACTTGAAACCTTTTGTAGCAAGTCAAATTTATTGAACAATTCAGTAGGTTGTTAAACAGTACACGGAACTGACAGTCGCATGGGGTTTGGCCGTTACATACAAAGATTTAGGGCAGTATTAATTGAGAAACAGTACATATAGCTTTTAGTTGGCACCAGGTAAGGGCTGTTTTTAAAGCAGGATACTTGAATGTTTACTCAGGGTTACCAGTGCCTATCTGGTAATTTATTGGCCACAGTGTTT
>NW_008410581.1:0-269 GCF_000622305.1 Nannospalax galili | reverse complement strand
TTGCAGTTTCACAGTGCCTTTCTTTCAAAGGACTCAGAGTGGCTTTACATGTGCCATATCCTTTGTCCTAAAAACATTTCTGGACATTAGTTTACACTAGAATGTTATTGCCTAGGTCCCTCAGAGAAGTTCATTCAGTGAGGCGTAATCTGAGGTCCTACTATGTGCAGACTGTTACCAGGTTTACAGAGCAGTAAAGAAACCTCGTACCTATCCCTAGGTCATCTACAAAAGCAAAGAAATTCTACTACTTATTAGTGTAAAGGGTG
>NW_008410580.1:0-268 GCF_000622305.1 Nannospalax galili | reverse complement strand
CTCTCTCTCTCTCTCTCTCTCTCTCTCTCTCTCTCTTTCTCGGACATCTCAATTTCCTGGCTTGAGTCTCTGACATTAAATCTTGCCTTGTCTATGATTTAGAGATAATGCTTATTTTGAACACTATGTCAACCTAGAGGCATGTACCCTTCCGTTTCCTCTGTACACACCCTTGTCCTCCACCAATCTGTGCTGTCTCCTCAGAAGAGTCCAATGTTGACTCATCCTCTCAGTACCTGAAGTTATTAGTGCCTTGTCTGTCCTTGAT
>NW_008410579.1:0-269 GCF_000622305.1 Nannospalax galili | reverse complement strand
TTTATGATATGGCAAGATATTTAATTTCTCTGAAGATATGATAGAGATAGGATTTCCCCTAGGATCTATGACTTCTTCAGCCATGTATACTTGGCAGTAATTACAGTGGCACCCATGAGTTCTTTCCCATTGGGAGGGCTTTGGGTTCAATTAGATAGCTGCTGATTACCACCACCACCACCACCACCACCACCCCCACCCCCGATAAAAGTGCCACCACTTCACCAACAGAGGGAGTTTTCTGTGCCAATTGTTGTGGTTATTCAGGA
>NW_008410578.1:0-269 GCF_000622305.1 Nannospalax galili | reverse complement strand
CTCCCATTGAGTGGACTTTTAGTCCAATTACGTAGCTGTTGATTGCCCCCAAGATAAAAGTCCCACTACTGCACCAATGTCATATGCTGTAATGGTCATCGATGTGGTTATTGGGCCTTAAATCTGGTGCTGGATCATTGATTGATGTTTTCTCTTGGCTCCTCACAGCTATGAGAGCTTGCCTTCAGGAGAAGTGGTTTCCAGGTTAGTTCCAGTTTCATTGCTCCAAATCCTGTGTCCAAAGTATGTTCTGTCTTCAGCAGTAGGGT
>NW_008410577.1:0-269 GCF_000622305.1 Nannospalax galili | reverse complement strand
AAAAAAAAAACCGAAAATGACAGCCAAGAGTGATGGAGAATGCCTTTGATCCTAGTACTCAGGAGGCAGCAGCAGATGGATCTCTATAAGATCGAGGCCAACCTGATCTACATAGCAAGTTCTAGGTCAGCTGGAGCCAACAGGAGACCCCGTCTCAAAAAAAAAAACAAAAAAACCAAAACAAAACAAAATGATAAAAACCAATCTCATGCATTTATCCAATGCCCACCCCAATATCCACTAAAATAATCCAACAATTTTTAAGTAAA
>NW_008410576.1:0-269 GCF_000622305.1 Nannospalax galili | reverse complement strand
TGTAACCCTAACCCTAATCCTACCGCTTACACTAACCGAACCCAAACCCGACCCCAAACCCTAATCCTAACCCGACCCTGTCCCGGACCCCAACACCAAGCCTGACCTCAGCCCCAGCTCCAACCTGAACACAAACCTGAACCCTAATGATAAGCTATAACGCTAACCCAAAACCAAACTCGAATCCGAACCCATACCTGAGCACTAACCCTAGCTCAAAACCTAACCCAAAACCAAACTCGAACCTGAACCTGAACCCTAGACCTAGC
>NW_008410575.1:0-269 GCF_000622305.1 Nannospalax galili | reverse complement strand
AGTAGAAGTCAGTCACAAAGGATCACATATCGTATGATTATGTTGACTTGAATTATCCAGAACAGGTAAATCTAGAGACAAAGTACATTAGGGTTTTCTAGAGCTAAAGGTATTATGAGGAAATGGGGAGTGACTTCTAAGGACTGCAGGGTTTATTTAGGGGAGTGAGACAAAACTGCTGGGAATGCCATATGCACACATCTGTGCAAATCATTTTATATTCTTTAGATAAGAAAAATTTACAGTGTGTCAATCATAAGACTACAAGG
>NW_008410574.1:0-269 GCF_000622305.1 Nannospalax galili | reverse complement strand
ATTTCTCCCGTCTTCCTTTTCAGGCACTCTTGGGGATGTTTCCAAAGGCTTTTTGTTTTTATTTTGAGAGGAAGTCTCACCACATAGTTCAGGCTGGCCTCAAACTCCCAGTCCTCCTGCCTCAGCCTCTCCAGTGCCGGACCTACAATTTGGTACCACCATGTCCAGCTTATAAAAGAGTTGAGGAAGGGAGTGATCCCCTTTGGGTAGGAAGACTAGGAGTGGTTTATTGCAGGTAACTGAGTGAGTACCGACCATTGAGGGCTACT
>NW_008410573.1:0-269 GCF_000622305.1 Nannospalax galili | reverse complement strand
AGAAGAGGCTGTCAGATATTTCTGGCACTGGAGTTGCAGGCAGTTGTTACCTCCCTGTTATAGGTGCTGGGACCCAAACCTGGGTCCTCTGCAAGAGCAGGAAGTGCTCCTAACTGCTGAGCCATCTCTCCAGTCCCTATGTCCTTATGTTCTTGAGGTTACTATGTAATTCTGCTTTCCATTGAGATGCTTCTTTGATGTTAAAATGTGACCAATAGCTTTATAATCTGTGAAAGTTTTATGAAATTGCCTTGAAAAGTAATAAAACC
>NW_008410572.1:0-269 GCF_000622305.1 Nannospalax galili | reverse complement strand
GGCTTCCCCCTGCTCTCCCTGGAAACCCTCGCTTCCTCCATCTCATGGTATTTTCATCTCTTACTTTATTGCTAGGATTTATTCTTCCATTCTTGAATATGTGGGCTTTATCCCATATCCAAGCTTTTTCTGCTGTTGCTCTCACGACTAGCTTATAATTTCAACCTTTCGTGGCTCAGGCACTCAGGAATTCATCTCAGTCAACAGGCCATCTCCTGAGAATTACAGCCCCAGTGTATTCTGCGAGGTGGGGGGGGGGGGGCGCAGGC
>NW_008410571.1:0-269 GCF_000622305.1 Nannospalax galili | reverse complement strand
ATCCACAGGTCAGTTTTATGGTTCTGGGGTCCTGCTGTTCCTCCACTGGCTTTAAATGCATCAGAGCATTTGTCTGCAGTCTTGAAGGATCTCTGCCAACCTGCCTGTGACTCCTCTCTTGTCCCACCAATGACCATATCTCTATGGGCTTCGGAGGTAGAGTGCAGTTGCTGGCAGCTCTGGAACAATTAGGAAGGCAAGCTGGCTTGTGCAGGCAATTATGTCTGACTTTAGATTATGGAGCTCTGTGGAGTTAGAGACAAGGTGCT
>NW_008410570.1:0-268 GCF_000622305.1 Nannospalax galili | reverse complement strand
ACACTCATACACATAAAATAAAAATAATAAATAAAATAATTTTAAAAAAGAATCACACTTGAGGGGTTGGAGAGATGTTCAGTGGTTAAGAACTGTACTTGCTCTTGCTGAGGACCTGGGTTTGGTTCCCAGCACCCACATGGAAGCTCATCAACTATCTCTCTATCTCCAGTTCCAGGGGGTCTGATGCCCTCTTTTGGCCTCCCAGTTGACCAGGCACACAGGTAGCACACACACACACACACACACACACACACACACACACACA
>NW_008410569.1:0-269 GCF_000622305.1 Nannospalax galili | reverse complement strand
GGAAGGAAGGAAGGAAGGAAGGAAGGAAGGAAGGAAGGAAGGAAAGAAGTCTCCTTGGGCCTGCAGGTTTCTGACCCAGCTGGTGCAGGCTGACTCCCTACACTTCAACATCCCACTGCTCAAGACTAACACACAGGCCTCAGAGGTTAAGAGTACCTTTGACTTAAGCACACCTGCCCACAGGTATACTTCCAATTGCATTCCAGGCCAGGTGACGGTGAGCTGAGTGTGGCTAGGCAGGTCCTCCCACTGCCCTCCACTGGGGAGGA
>NW_008410568.1:0-269 GCF_000622305.1 Nannospalax galili | reverse complement strand
AGCACTTCACATAAAAGATAACATAGTCTATTCATTGACCAGTTGGAGGATTTGGGTGGTTTCCAGTTTTAAGTTGTTATGAATGTTAAATGTGCTACAAATACTTGTATACAGGCGTTTATGTAAATGTTTTTTTTTTAATTTCTCTCAGGAAAATAGGAGTAGATGACTGTTTCCTTTTATAAGGAACGGGTAAATTGCTTCCAAAATTATTGTACTATCTTGTATTCCTAGAAACAATGTATGAGAGTTCCAGCTGCCCCGCATTT
>NW_008410567.1:0-269 GCF_000622305.1 Nannospalax galili | reverse complement strand
AGGCTTCACATGTTCACACTGTGAACAGAGAAGGCACCTGAGCAAAGTGTCACAGGAGGGGTGATAGGATGCAAATGGGTGATGTACAGCATGAGGTTCCCAGGATGGGGAGTGTTAGCACCCCATCACCTGACACTGAGACCTTTTCAGTGGGCAGAATGAAGGTGGAGCTCCAGGGATGTCTGAGTTGGAAAGGGAGGTTAGAAAAGTGATGCCCATGCAAGTGATGGTTCCAGGGCATGGAGACCCAGCCATGGATGGGTAGGGGG
>NW_008410566.1:0-269 GCF_000622305.1 Nannospalax galili | reverse complement strand
CCATGTGCAAGTCAGAGAGGGCACGTGAAACAACCCTGTGCACATCAGAGACGGCAGGTGACACGACCATCTGTACATCAGCGGGGGCAGCTGACACGACCATCATCACGTCAGAGGGAGCAAGTGACACGACCATGTGCACGTCAGAGCAGGCAGGTGACACGACCATCTTAATGACAGAGAGGGCAGGTGACATGACAATGTGCATGTCAAAGATCCAGGTGACACGACCACGTGCACGTCAAAGAGAGCAGGTGACATGACGATGT
>NW_008410565.1:0-269 GCF_000622305.1 Nannospalax galili | reverse complement strand
GGTGTGTGATAGTCACTCCCACCCTCAGAATAAACAGCTATCTGATGATGATGGATATTTGGTTGACAGCTTCTCAGGACAAGGCCCTGAGTTTCCCCTAAGGTATGCTGGGGCCAAGAGTAAAAGGGCCAAACCTGGTCTGTGTGACCTCAGACAGAGGCCTGTTGGTCCTGTGACAAGGGAACACAGACAACTCCTCTAGAATGTTGAAATCTTTATTTATTTGGTGATGGCTCTTGTGTGCTAATCTGCCAAAAGGAGCAGAAGGC
>NW_008410564.1:0-269 GCF_000622305.1 Nannospalax galili | reverse complement strand
CTTCTATAATGATCACGGAGCCATGTGAAGAGTAGTGTGATGTAGATGTCCCATTTAGAGCTGTGAAAACAAAGTTGTTCAAGTCTCTACATGTTAACCAGTTGTTATTCTCTTTGTTAATCTCCATTATAAAGATTCTTTGATTAGAACTGAGATATGCACTAATCAGGTACTGTTAACTGGGCCAAATTCCGGGGCTAGCTAGTTCATAGACCTATGGGAGAGCCTAATACCTTAGTCTGGTAAATGGAGAGACTATTAGACTGCCT
>NW_008410563.1:0-269 GCF_000622305.1 Nannospalax galili | reverse complement strand
GGTGGATCTCCCTGGATCCACAGAAGGGGAAGGTCATGGTGACAGGGGTGAACATGAAGCCATCCACTGACCCCAAGAGCCAGCAGACAGATGCCAGGAGGAGACAGACCCTGTGGTTCATAAGGACGGGGTAACGGAGTGGACGGCAGATGGCCACGTAGCGGTCATAGGACATGGCAGACAGAAGGAAAAATTCTGAACCTGCTAATGTCACATATAGGAACATCTGCATCCCACATCCAGCAGCTGAGATCTCATGGCTCCCCAGG
>NW_008410562.1:0-269 GCF_000622305.1 Nannospalax galili | reverse complement strand
TTGAAGATGGTACCATCTGTGCATATGCCTAACATGATTACAGTTATTTCACATTATATAATTCCTAACATAGGAGAGTTGGAGGAGATAACTTACTCCTAACCGGCATGATGAATACTATGAGTATAGCTATCATAGTGTGATGAATGGAGCCTTTTTTATTCATGAAAGTGGATGTCAGACTCAACTGAAAAATGGGTATCATATTCAATATATTTATTCCGGGCCTTGTTAAAATTATCCCATTTTGCTGCAGATGGATAAAATAA
>NW_008410561.1:0-269 GCF_000622305.1 Nannospalax galili | reverse complement strand
GGAAAGTTCTGAAACAATGAAACTGTTATAAAAGAACCTAGAATTATTCTGAATACTGGATGGACAAAAAGCACAGCAAAGAAACAAAAGAAGTTGGCAAGTGAGATTATATCAAACCAAAGTTTCTCACAGTAAAACAACTATCAAAGTTAAGAGACAACTTACAGAGTGGGAAAATATTTGCACACTATACACATAAGAAGGAATTAGCATTCAGAACATGTAAGGGACTCCTTAAAAACAAAAAGGACAAATGATCTAACTTAAAA
>NW_008410560.1:0-269 GCF_000622305.1 Nannospalax galili | reverse complement strand
AAAAAAATAGTGGAAAGACTTGCCACAACATAGGAAAAGATACTCAGAGCAGGTACTGTATCCAGACTATGTGAATAAGGCCTGTAAAGGGGGAAGAAGACTGGTGGCATATTCTGTAACCAACTGTTCCTGGGGCTGAGGCAGGAGGATAGCAGCTTCAGGGACTGTCTTGGCTACAGGATGAGTTCAAGGTCAGAGGGTGGAGAATATAGTTCAATGACACAGTGCTTACCTAGCATTCAGGAGGCCCTGGGTTCTATCTGAGAGAG
>NW_008410559.1:0-269 GCF_000622305.1 Nannospalax galili | reverse complement strand
ATCTCCATGTCAGAGGTGGCAGGAGACACGACCATCTGCCCATCAGAGGGGTAGGTGACACGAACATCTCTTTGTCAGAGTGGCTAGGTGACACGATCTTCTGCACATCAGAGGTGGCAGTTGACAAACCATCTGCATGTCAGAGGTGGCAGGTGACACGACCATGTGCGTGTCAGAGGGGGCAGGTGACAGGACCGTCTGTATATCTGAGGGGCTAGGCCACACGACTATCTTCACGTCAGAGGGGGCAGGACACAAGACCAACTACA
>NW_008410558.1:0-269 GCF_000622305.1 Nannospalax galili | reverse complement strand
AATAGAGTTTCAAGGGCTCATGGGAGGTAAGATGGGGGAAATGTTGCTTAGTGGGTTATAGTTTGTGTTTGAGTTAACCAAAATTCCAGAACTAGACATCAGTGACAGTTGCATGAAATTATGAATACAACTACACAGAAATTTGGGGTGATGAGTTCTACTCAAAACAGGAAAAAGGAAGAACATGGTTAAAGAATGCAGCTATAGGATGAAGTCTTTGAGGGGAGCATCCATCACACTGGGATGAATTACTGGGTTATTGTCGCATC
>NW_008410557.1:0-269 GCF_000622305.1 Nannospalax galili | reverse complement strand
GATGTGTCTTCCCACATCAATTAATGTAATCAGGTTAATTCCTTTAATTCCTCAGAGGCATACTCAGAAACTAACCTTAATCTAAATAATCACTCACGTCCGTGACCAGGGCTTATCTCCCAGGCCATTCCAGATTCTGTCAAGTTGACAATTAACACCATCATTGGTACTGAATTAAGACATGTCTGAGAACAGGAGAGCTGGTCAGAAGTCTAGAACAGCAACAGGAATCAGCCTGCTCACATGATGTGATATCTTTTTCCTTTTTT
>NW_008410556.1:0-269 GCF_000622305.1 Nannospalax galili | reverse complement strand
AATGGAAGCAGTGAGCACCCACAGAAGGATTACTGACAAAAAGGCACCAGATGCCCAAAGTATTACAGCCCAAGTGTTACAGTCTCGTGGGGACAGGCTTCGGTCACCACCAGTGGTGGCCACTTCTCCGTTCTCTTGGGTGCCACTCCTTCATTCCCACAGATGTCTCGGCTGCTCTCCCTCTTTCCGTGGGCTGAGGCTGCTCTTCTGCTTGAGAGGTGCTGCCTCCTGTCATTGCTGCTTCTGCCTGGTCCTGGACCCCAGGGCTG
>NW_008410555.1:0-269 GCF_000622305.1 Nannospalax galili | reverse complement strand
CTCCAGGGGCCCATCTCCCTGTCCACCCAGCTAGCCCTGTTCTTGGCCTTGGCATGTTGTTCTTGCCTCCCTGCTCCTCCTCTCTACAGAACCCAGCTCCAAGTTCTCTCCCACCAGGAAGTCTTCCTTTCTAAATCATTTCTCCTGTGTCTTCTTAGAGTGGCTATATTTGGTTCCTGTAACATCACTTGGCATATGATATATTATGCCAGGGAGGGAGGAGATCCCTGGAGCTATTTATTTTCCAAAGTTATTTTTTGGTATGTTTT
>NW_008410554.1:0-269 GCF_000622305.1 Nannospalax galili | reverse complement strand
ATTTTCAAATGTTTTAATTGTATTTTGGGATTTTCATATGATATATTTTTAGTGTACTGGATCCCCTCCCCTATCTGCAACTCCCCTTTCTACTTCCTGCTCAACTTAATGTACTCTATTATGCATTATACATAAAGCCTATAGAGCCTAATTTGTACCACCAAATGTCCTTCAGTGTGACTTCATCCAGTGGAGCCAGGTATGATAACTGATTTTGTTTATCAACTCCACTGGATCTGAAATTAACTGAAATGAGAGACTCTCTTGAT
>NW_008410553.1:0-269 GCF_000622305.1 Nannospalax galili | reverse complement strand
GTGTGTGTGTTTGTGTATGTGTAGTGTGTGGTGTGTGTAGGTGTGTGTGTATGTATGATTGTAGGGGTGTGTGTGGTGTGTGTGTGGTATGTAGTATGTGTAGTGTGTGGTGTGTCTGTGGTGTGTGCATATGTGTGTAGGTGTGTGTAGGTTTGTGTAGGTGTATGTGTGGTGTGTGTGGTATCTAGGTGTGTGTGTGTGGTTTGTATGTGGTGTGTGTAGGTGTGTGTGTATGTATGTTTGTAGGTGTGTATAGGGGTGTATGTGGT
>NW_008410552.1:0-269 GCF_000622305.1 Nannospalax galili | reverse complement strand
GGAACTTGTCTTTCTGTGTTCTTTCCCGACAGCACAGGTCGGTGGCTCAGGCATGTGAGGTGGCATCCTGAGCACTTTGAGCAAGTAATTTGTAGCAGAAGTTGCTTGTGAGGAGATCTTTCCGCGGGTGGCTTGTGGCAGAAGCTGCTTGCACTGTGTCTTGGAGCTCTACATGTGGTTCATGGCAGAGGCTGAGCCTTTCTTGGCATTGGTGCCCAGCCTTCTGTGGCTGGTACGTAGCTGCTTGAAGTTGTGGCCCAACGTGATGC
>NW_008410551.1:0-269 GCF_000622305.1 Nannospalax galili | reverse complement strand
TTTTTAAATTTCTCTATTTTTATTTCGTTTTATGTGTACGAGTATGTTGTGTGCACGTATGTAAGTGCACCGTGTTGCGCTGTTCATGTTGTGCTGTGCCCACAAAGGTCAGAAAAGGGCTTCAGATCCCCTGGAACTGGAAGGTGCTGCAAACTGAGCCCAGGTCCTCTGCAAGAGCAGACAGTGTTCTTGATGGCTGAGCCATCTCTCCAGTCCCGTTATTTGTTTTCTTAATGACTGTCATTCAGATTTCAATAGTGGCTGTACCA
>NW_008410550.1:0-269 GCF_000622305.1 Nannospalax galili | reverse complement strand
ACCCAGATATTACCAATATTCATGAACCAGAAATAAGAGTACTTCCCCTACATTTGTCTTTCAGAGACAGGGTCTCCCTGTAGCCCCAGCTGTTCTGGAACTATGTACACCAGTCTGGCCTTGAATTCACAGAGATCCGCCTGCCTCTGCGTCCCGAGCGCCAGCATTAAAGGTGTGCGCCACCACTCCCGGCTCCCTGCTTGTTTTTTAATTACAGATCCCTGCATGTCTTCTTTAGACAATGTTACCTTTCATACAGTGTTTAGAAA
>NW_008410549.1:0-269 GCF_000622305.1 Nannospalax galili | reverse complement strand
ATCTGGAGTCAAAAGTTTGAATTTCCAAGCGTTTCCGTAGCTTAGGGGTGGAAAGTCCCTCTAATGATTATTATTCTGCAAAAGCAAGATAAGCATAAAACACAAAAGCCATAAATCTGCAGTTAGCAGGAACAACTGGTAACTGACCTGTCCTCTAGGCAACCAGGAGCCTACTGATGTGTTTTTGAGCTCATAACTTGGTGCAGCTGAGCCAAACCTACCTGTTCCCAAACTCTGGGTCAACTGCCTTTTAGTTTTCAGAGGCTAGA
>NW_008410548.1:0-269 GCF_000622305.1 Nannospalax galili | reverse complement strand
GAGAGAATATTCCAGAAGAACAGAGTGGTTAGTTTAAGATAATTACAAGGACTGGACTGGAGTGTAGAGTCTGGGCAAGAAATTCAATGAAATAATTGGCCCGTCGTTTATAAAAGCTGTGTGACCATAGAGAATCAGGAAATCTCTAGGTTACCAAAAACATCTTGTTAGAGCTAAAAGATTTTCTTTTTAATTGTGGCAAAAAAGAAAATCTAACATGAAATTCACCATTGTAATTGTTAAGTTTATAGTTAAGTAGTATACATATT
>NW_008410547.1:0-269 GCF_000622305.1 Nannospalax galili | reverse complement strand
CCTTGTAAGTGCTTGGCTGTTTATCATTTAAAATGCATTTGGCTGAGTGCATGGGTCTAGGTATTTCTGGATAAGCAGGTTGGTAGCAAGGACAACTAGGATGATTGGGAAGAAAGGCCTTACTGACTTCTTTTCCACTTTCACAGGGTGAGTAGAGCAGGTATTTGGCAAATTATTGGTAGCCTCAGTGTAGGGCACAAGAAGACTGAGCTAGAGCCACATATAGGAAGGCACTTGAGAGACACATGATGTCAAAAATCAGCCTTGTT
>NW_008410546.1:0-269 GCF_000622305.1 Nannospalax galili | reverse complement strand
ATTCTCTTTAGAGGTCTTAAACCAGAAATGGAAACTTTGAGAATGTAAAAAACTTTTAGTGCCAGTCCACATTCACCCTGTAGATTATTGACTTATAAACTGTCAAATGCAGAAGAACAGATCTTTACCTGGTGAACTCAGGAACACCTCCCATTGTTCTGAAAACCTTCCATCTCATCGATCCATCAAGTGGGAAATGGGCACAACATTCTATGCCATGTGACAGCTCGTGCTGAGATTATCAATCTGAAGAAAAGTGCTTGTGTGTG
>NW_008410545.1:0-269 GCF_000622305.1 Nannospalax galili | reverse complement strand
TCAAAACAAGACAGTGGAAATAAAACATACAGAATAACAAAATGATAACAACCAAGTTCAGTTTTATTAAGATAGTTCATGATTTAGATTATATCTACTTTGCAAACTAAAAGAGTCAGTGTTTAAAATGACATTTTTAGGGGTTGGAGAGTTGCATCACTGTGTAAAAGCACTCGCTACCTCTGTAAAGGACTGGGTTTGGATTCCCAGCACCCACACAACAGTTGAAAACTTCCCATCCCTTCAGTTGCAGGGGATCCTATGCCCTA
>NW_008410544.1:0-269 GCF_000622305.1 Nannospalax galili | reverse complement strand
CATCCCACAGCTAGAGCCAACCCCAGGTCCCAACCCCCATGCTGTGCCGTCTCCCCTCAGAGGCCAGGCCTTCTTTACTAGCAATGACGTGCCTATTCAAGCTTAGAGTGTGGCTCACGGGGTAGTGCTTGCGGCCCCCTCTCTGGGGGTTCATGTGCCCGATGGTTGCTGGGGATGCTTTCTTTAGTGGTATAACCATTGCTGAGGTGCCTGAGCTCCTATGAACAGCCCTAATAAAATTCCCTGGGGTGTACACACACACACACACA
>NW_008410543.1:0-269 GCF_000622305.1 Nannospalax galili | reverse complement strand
CATCGAGCAGCAGCGTACATCAAGCACTCTTAGGAGTCCTTGGCTTTTACTAATTCCTATAGCCCACCTAGTGCTGGGAGGTAGGTGGTAAAGTTATGTTTCCTCTTATTGCTGAGGCACTGAGAAGTAATGAACACCAAGGTCTGGCAACCTGAATTCAATCCCCAGAGAACACAATGGAAGGAGAGCACTGACTCTTACAAGTTGTCCTTCATCGTCCACACATGCACAGTGACACTGACAGCACACACACACACACACACACACAC
>NW_008410542.1:0-269 GCF_000622305.1 Nannospalax galili | reverse complement strand
GCTATCAGAAGTCATCGCTTAATACTGCTGCGTCCTCCATCCAGCTTGACAATTTGTAGATCCTAAGTGTTGGCATAGCATGGTAAGTGGATCATGGCTCAGTCTTTTGGGCTTTCTCTAGTGGGACCCACACAACACGGATATTAAAGGAGTGTCTGCTCCAAGAATAATCACAGTGCTAGGGTCGAGCCCTTTATCCGAATGCTCCATTTATCTATACCTATTTATTTTTGTAACTTTTACAAAAACTTTAATGAGAATTTCATACA
>NW_008410541.1:0-269 GCF_000622305.1 Nannospalax galili | reverse complement strand
TCTGTGTCTGGGCAGCTGTGGGATTCCACAGGAGCCTCCATCTGTCGCAAAAAGCTTTCATTGATGAGCAGTGAACAGTATGCTTCCCTGAAAATATAAGGATCCATATTTAGCAAATGGTAAGAAATTTCATTTGCCTGGAGATTGGACAGAGATAGGGCTTTCTCTGGGATCTGTGTTCTCTCTTGCCATGTGTATTTGGCTGGGTTTACAACACCACTCATGATTTCACTCCTGTTAAGACAGTTTTAAGTCCAGTCAGATAGCTG
>NW_008410540.1:0-269 GCF_000622305.1 Nannospalax galili | reverse complement strand
CTGATCAGCAAGTTCTCCGGAGGCTGCTTGCCCTGGGGGGGGGCGGAGGGGGCTGCCAGGGAGCGTGGTCTCCCACACCAATGTGTCATCGCAGTGCTCCAATGTGATATTACATTGTTTCATATGTCACTGCAATGATCAGTGTGATGTAACAATTTACCACTATGTCGAAACAATGCTCCAATGTGATGTCACAATTCTCAGTGTGACATTACAAAGCTCGAATTTGTAATAACAATTCTCAATGTGCCATCACAATGCTCAATCTG
>NW_008410539.1:0-269 GCF_000622305.1 Nannospalax galili | reverse complement strand
CCCACTGTGGAAGGGGTGAGTTGAGGGGATTGTAAAAAGCACAGGTGGTGCGTGAGTATAAGGAATCAATATCTTACAGGTTCCTGGGAACTTGTCATATGTCAGTGGTAACAGGATTCATAAGACACACAAAACTCAATAAGACAAAAACAGGCATAGAACTGGAAAATTGGGCAGGAGGCCCTAACCTTAGCTGAGGAACTTTTAGCAACTGATCACTGCTTGGTGAGGGAGAATTGATCTGCTTTAAGGGAGTGATGCTAAATACA
>NW_008410538.1:0-269 GCF_000622305.1 Nannospalax galili | reverse complement strand
TAGGTTGCCTTTTTGAGGAAGCAGTACTTGTTTGAGTTATTTCAATATTCTTCCTTCTTAAAGGGTCTGGCAGTTCTCCAGTACTGTCTTTGGAGAGCTTTGTGTTTTGTGTTCTGAGTCCCTTGGTGACTCTCTTCATTGGATATTTCAAGTCAGAGCTCTTTTTGATGCGCACTTTTGCCCATCTGTCATCCCGATTACGTTCAAAGCCACTCTCTGATAAGGGATGAACTTGACAGAATTCATAGTGCCCAGACTCTTTGATTTCT
>NW_008410537.1:0-269 GCF_000622305.1 Nannospalax galili | reverse complement strand
TGGATGTTACAAGCTAGTGCTCAATGACATCTTACTTCTAGGCTGCTTCAGACAAGCTCCTTGTTATATAAGGAAGTCAAATCAACTGAATAGTTGTTACTAGAACTTTTTAATTGAAATTTTATTGAATTTTTGTGATTCTCATACAACATACTTTGATGGTACTCAGATCTTCTCCCCTCTCTGTACCTCCCCTCACTGCCCCCACCCAACTTAATGTACTCTCATTCACATATATATTATACATATGTATATATATATATATATAT
>NW_008410536.1:0-269 GCF_000622305.1 Nannospalax galili | reverse complement strand
CTATATGCTATTAAATTTGAAAACCTAAAAGAAATGGATGTGTATCTAAAAATCATGGGAATCATCAAAACAAAACCAAGAAGAGATCAACAGCTTAAACAGACATACAGTTTATAATGAAATTGAAATAGTAGTATCTCCTGACTAAAGAAAGCCCATGCCCAGATGGATTTACAGCAAAATTCTACCAGACGTTTAAAGAAGACCTCCAATGAATGCTACTTAAATTATTCAAAATGATGGAAACAGAGGGAGAACTTCCAAATTCC
>NW_008410535.1:0-269 GCF_000622305.1 Nannospalax galili | reverse complement strand
GAAGAAGCTCAGTCAGCTGCCTAGAAAAGACATTCTCCAACCTGTTGCTCTGTCAGGAAGTCATGCAGCATGCATCCATCCTCCAGCTTTTGTGAGCTATCACTCACGCTGTGGTGGGGTTCTGGTGATGCAGCTGTCTTCGAGCCACCTCTGCTCCTGTAAGTAACCCTCAACCATGTTCCTGTAAGCAACCTAATAAAACTTACTGTTCACCAAGCTGGACTTCTGTGCTATCCTTACTTTGGTCTGCTGTTGGCTCCCTACCTGGG
>NW_008410534.1:0-269 GCF_000622305.1 Nannospalax galili | reverse complement strand
CTGTAGGATCCATTTTACAATTTGAGGAGGGGTGAGACCAGGTCTCCTGTAGCCCCAACTGACATGGAGCTTGACCAGACTGGTCACGATCTCACAGAAATCCTGCATCTGCCTCCCAAGTGCTGATGTTAAAGGCATGTGCCACCACACCTGGCTTCAATTGTTTGCTTGTTTTTATAATTTGGACTAAATTTAATCTAGGAGATCAGTTTAGGAAGAATTGATGTCTTAATAGGGATCCATAACATGGTATCTACCTATTTAGGTCA
>NW_008410533.1:0-269 GCF_000622305.1 Nannospalax galili | reverse complement strand
GCTGGAGAGATGGCTCAGCAGTTAAGAGCACTGACTGGTCTTCCAGAGGACCCAGGTTGGACTCCCAGCACCCACATGGTGGCTATGAAATGTCCTTAACTCCAGTTCCAAGGAATCAAAGCCCTTTTCTGACCTCCGAGGCACTGCACGACATGGGTGCACTCACATACATGCGGGCCAGAAGAGGGAGTTGGATACCCTGGAGCTGGAGTTATAGTTGGTTGTGAGTCACTTGATGTGGGTGCTGGAAATGGAACTCCAGTCCAGTC
>NW_008410532.1:0-269 GCF_000622305.1 Nannospalax galili | reverse complement strand
ATCAAACCTACCAAGACCCCAAGCACTGTCATGACTACCTCAGTAGTCAGACTCTTAGGGAGGCACTATTCCTCTGTCTATAGAAATTCTCAAGTACGAAAGGTGAAAAAGACCATGCGCTCTAGTCAGGGCACAGATTCTGAAAATGGGAGGTACTAACAGGAAAACGGGGAGTGTCTGTGTCTTCATTTGGTTTATGGCCTACATGAGTGATTCCCGTAAGAAGTAGTGAAAGCTTTAGCAGATGGGGCAACATTAGCATGAGCTCA
>NW_008410531.1:0-269 GCF_000622305.1 Nannospalax galili | reverse complement strand
GGGTTTCCCACATTCAGGCCCCACCTGCCATCTGCCCTGGAGGTCTGCTTTTCTACAAGCCCAGCAGGATTTGGGTATGGTGGTTAACATCATCAACTTGACAAGATCTAGAATCACTATGGAAACTAACGTCTCCACAAGACTGTGCGGGAGTTTCTAGAGTGGATTAATTGAGGTGGGAAGACCCACCCTGAGAGTGGGCGGCACCGTTCCATGGCCTGGGTCCTGCACTGAGTGAAGAGAGGGCGAGCTGAGCACCAGCGTTCATC
>NW_008410530.1:0-269 GCF_000622305.1 Nannospalax galili | reverse complement strand
TTCCCTGGGCCTGCACCACCCACCAGCTTCTTTCTGGGATGCTGGGGCTGACCTTTCCTTTTCCTGATCCTTTGCATCCAAACGAGCCTGGCTCCTCAGTGCAGTCCTCAGGAGTCCTTGGGGACTCTTCCCACCCCATTTGCCTTTGCATCTCTGGGTGGCATGGCCACCAGTTGCCCTAGATCAGTATCTTTCCTGAGCCAGGCTCCCAGACCAGACCAACCCCCAAATTCCTGAGGCCAACATCATTCCTGGAGAGATCCAGACCT
>NW_008410529.1:0-269 GCF_000622305.1 Nannospalax galili | reverse complement strand
ATATAATGTCCCAATGTGTCATCACAATATTCCAATTTGGTATTCCAATGTACCAACATTAAGGCCCCATGTAAAATTATATTGCTCCATAGTGCCATCACAATGTTACAATATGAATTCACAATCTTCCATTTTGCCAACACAATTTCTCCTTGTGCCATCACAAATTGCCATTGTGTCGTTACATATATCCAATGTGTTGTCACCATGCTCAATATGCAAACACGGGTCTCGATGTCCCCTCGCAATCCCACAATGTGACATCACAA
>NW_008410528.1:0-269 GCF_000622305.1 Nannospalax galili | reverse complement strand
AGTTGATTCTGTACCCATGAGGCATGGCCCTTCTCCTGCTCCCCTTCAGGTGTCAGACATCCTCCAGCTGATGAGTTTCTGGAAATTACTAGAATGGACAGAGCTTCAGGTCAGGTAGAGGATAAAAGTAACATTTTTCAAAAGAAAAGGAATACTCTGGGATGCTGGAGCTGTGCGTCCTCCAGGTCTCACAGTCCAGCTTGGGTGGAGAGCCACCGCCACAAGAGCCAGCAGGGGTGACTGCCCAGTGTAGGGTGAGGCCAGCAATG
>NW_008410527.1:0-269 GCF_000622305.1 Nannospalax galili | reverse complement strand
GGGTTTCCCACATTCAGGCCCCACCTGCCATCTGCCCTGGAGGTCTGCTTTGCTACAAGCCCAGCAGGATTTGGGTATGGTGGTTAACATCATTAACTTGACAAGATCTAGAATCACTATGGAAACAAACGTCTCCACAAGATTGTGCGGGGGTTTCTAGAGTGGATTAATTGAGGTGGGAAGACCCACCCTAAGAGTGGGCAGCACCGTTCCATGGACTGGGTCCTGCACTGAGTGAAGAGAGGGCGAGCTGAGCACCAGCGTTCATC
>NW_008410526.1:0-269 GCF_000622305.1 Nannospalax galili | reverse complement strand
TTTCATACAGAACATCTCAAACAATCTTAATCATCTTTATACCTCCATCCCCACTGGCACCTGTCATTGCTCCCCCACTGGAACCCATATACTCTGTCATCCGTGTTAAGGTCCACGGTGTCAAGTTAGTGTCCGCAGATGTTCCACAGTGCAAGTCCCGCCACTGGGGTCTACTCAGCCTATCTAGAGTCCCTTTATTTGGGAAGCTCAGCTCTTTCTCACTCAGCAATAATCAGCTACTCAGTTGCCAATGTTTCCTCAGCTAAGAT
>NW_008410525.1:0-269 GCF_000622305.1 Nannospalax galili | reverse complement strand
AGGTCAGCTAATATTTACAGAGTCTCAAACAAACAATTAATTGACCACACTTATTTGAATCAGATTTTCATTTTCTTTTCCAGTTTTATCGCTTCCTGACTTTAGGTATTTTGTAGTTACATAATAAAATTAAGTACATCCTTTCACTTAGACTGTGCATTGTCCCCTAAAGCATGTTCACATGCTCAGAGAGAGAGATTTAGACACTGTGCCCACATAAGAATCACATAGATTTTGTTGGACTCTGAATTAATTCTCATTATAAAATG
>NW_008410524.1:0-269 GCF_000622305.1 Nannospalax galili | reverse complement strand
TTATGAAGGAAGGGGTTTATTTTTAGATATATACTAAAATATTTAAGAAGTATTGTTATGTCTGTAATTTACTATAAGACATCTGAACAACAGCAACAAGGGAAGAGATGAAGTAAAACCAAAACCAGGAGGGTACTGCCCACAGGGAATAATGAGAACATATGGATGCCCAGCCCCCCATATTCGTTGAACCCCTTCTTCCTGCCAGGTCTGCTGCATGCTGGCTACTTGGCAGAGAATAAAATAGACACACAAATCCTACCCTCCTG
>NW_008410523.1:0-269 GCF_000622305.1 Nannospalax galili | reverse complement strand
TGAAGTCATATTGGAGCATTGTAATGTCACAATGGAACATTGTGAAATCATTTTGTAACATTGTGATGGCACCATAGAGCATTGAGATGGCATTGGGGCCATACTGTTGGCACATTCAATCATTGTCATGTCACATTTGAACTTTGTGAAGTCAAAACGGATCACTGTGAAGTCATATTATAACATTGTAATGACACCATGGAACATTGTGATGGCATATTTGAGGATTGCGATGTGACAAGGGAACATTGTGAAGGCATATTGTAACA
>NW_008410522.1:0-269 GCF_000622305.1 Nannospalax galili | reverse complement strand
GGGGTCTCCTGGGACCCGATTTCTAGATTGTGTCCCACCATCCACGGGCGTCGCCGTGGGCATCGGGGGCCGCACGGATAGCCGTAGTTTCCACATCGGTCCCGGGTTTCGAACTCGGGTCGTTGAGACTTAGCCGCAAGCCCCTTGTCCCGCCGAGCCCTATCGCCGACCCATCTCCGGTCATCACTTTGCCCTTCGCAGGTGGACGAGGCACGGGAGGCTGGGAAGGCGGCATCCGAGTTCCGGGAATCTTCCGCTGGCCCACGGTG
>NW_008410521.1:0-269 GCF_000622305.1 Nannospalax galili | reverse complement strand
GGAGAAGTTTCCTGTTCCTCAGTTATTCTTCGGGGTACCTGAGCACAGTCTTAGGGAACTTCCTCCTTTTCCACCATCCAACTTCAGAAAACATAAGAAAACAGTTGCCTCAGCCTGTAGACCACCCATAAATCCTGGAGCCCAGAGATCAGTATAATGTGACTATTCACTGAAACTTTAATCCAGGCTGGCCACACTTTACACAGTGTAGCTTTCTCAGAAATGGTTTTAGTCATTATTGTTGATGTCTCTTTTTGTTCTTAAAGATG
>NW_008410520.1:0-269 GCF_000622305.1 Nannospalax galili | reverse complement strand
TCGATTGTGTCATCACAATGCTCCAGGTTGTCATCACAATGCTCCACTGTGCCATTACAATGCTCCAAATTCTCAACTCTAAAGCCACGTGTGACAATATACTGCTCCAATATGTCATGACAATGTTACAATTTGACTACGCAATTTTCCAATGTGACATCAGAAGGCTCCAACGTGCCAACACTATCATCCCATGTGCCATTATATTGCTTCAATGCCCCATCAAAATGTTACAATATGACTTCACAACATTCCATTGTGACTTCTGA
>NW_008410519.1:0-269 GCF_000622305.1 Nannospalax galili | reverse complement strand
GGGGTCTCCTGGGACCCGATTTCTAGATTGTGTCCCACCATCCACGGGCGTTGCCGTGGGCATCGGGGGCCGCGCGGATAGCCGTAGTTTCCACATCGGTCCCGGGTTTCGAACTAGGGTCGTTGAGACTTGGCCGCAAGCCCCTTGTCCCGCCGAGCCCTATCGCCGACCCGTCTCCGGTCATCACTTTGCCCTTCGCAGGTGGACGAGGCACGGGCGGCTGGGAAGGCGGCATCCGAGTTCCGGGAATCTTCCGCTGGCCCACGGTG
>NW_008410518.1:0-268 GCF_000622305.1 Nannospalax galili | reverse complement strand
CCACATGGCAGTTAACAACTGTAACTCCAGTTCCAGGGGCTCCAACGCCCTCTTCTTACATCTGCTGGCATTGCATGACAGGGGTGCACCTGTCTACATGCAGGCAATACACTTATATACCTAAAATAAAAATATTTAAAATTTAAAAAAAAACCCTTAATACAGAGTCATTTAGAAGTTATTTATGCCAGGCGTGGTGGTGCATGCCTTTAATCCCAGGCAGAGGCAGGGAGATCTCTGTGAGTTCAAGGCCAGCCTGGTCTACATA
>NW_008410517.1:0-269 GCF_000622305.1 Nannospalax galili | reverse complement strand
ATAATTGTACTATGGTTACATAAGAAAATATTCTATTTCAGGAAGCATATTGAAGTATTTATGGGTAAAGGAACATTATTCAAAAATTTATTCTCACCTAGTTGAGAAAAAGTATAGTGAGAGAGAACGATGAAGCAAACTTGAACGAGGCCAATGAGGAGTTTCTTCATTGGTTGGACAACTAAGTTTGAGGTTACTTCAAAAGGAAATATAAATAAGATAAAATGTGAGCAGATTCAAGAATACAGATGCACCCTTTCACATTTGTT
>NW_008410516.1:0-268 GCF_000622305.1 Nannospalax galili | reverse complement strand
ATGCTCAATATGCAAACACAGTGTCCAATCCCCTCACAATTACCCAATGTGACATCACAATATTCCATTTTGCCATCACAATGCTCATTTTGCCATCACTATGCGCAGTTGTATCACTGCTGTGATCCATCGTGTTGTCACCATGCTCAATATGTGAATACGGTGCTCAATATCCCCTCAAAATACCCCAATGTGACATCGCAATGCGCCATGGTGGCATTACAATGTTACAATATGACTTCACAATGTTCCATTGAGACATCACAAT
>NW_008410515.1:0-269 GCF_000622305.1 Nannospalax galili | reverse complement strand
GACATTATATTGCTCCAATGTGTCATGACAATGTTACAATTTGACTGATCATTGTTCCAATGTGACATCACAGTGATCTAGTGTGAAATCACAATGCTACAATATGACTTCACAAAAATCCACTGTGATGTAACAACGCTTGAATGACATCACAATGCCCCAATATGTCAACACAATCGCCCAATGTGCCAATATATTGCTCCAATGTACCATCACATTTTTCCATTGTGACATCACAATTATCCAGTGTGACATCACAATGCTCCAAT
>NW_008410514.1:0-268 GCF_000622305.1 Nannospalax galili | reverse complement strand
TGAATTCTAAGGTACACCAGTGGAGAGGAGGACCATAGAGAAAAAACCCTGAAGACTACTGACAATAACCAGGTATTGAACCATTGTGCAGGGGGCATCCAGCCTCAGCCTAAGCCTCTTGTGACTAGAACCCAGCCAATATCTGGACTGCAATCCAACATCTCACATGAGACTGCAAGTCAGAGCCTCTAGGAACACTGGCCTTGATTCATGATTCATAGACACAGAGAAAGAGAGAGAGAGAGAGAGAGAGAGAGAGAGAGAGAGA
>NW_008410513.1:0-269 GCF_000622305.1 Nannospalax galili | reverse complement strand
TAATCTCAAATTATAGCACAGAGCCATCACGATAAGCACAGCATGGCACTAAGTCAAATCACACACTTCTACCAATGGAATGGGGAGGAAGACCCTGAAATAAGTCTGCATTTCTACAGCCACACATTTTTCAATGAAGGCGACAACAACATGCATTGGACAGAAACCACTTCAGCAAATGATGCTGGGAATCCAGATACCCACATGTAGAAGAATGACACTAGATCTATATGCCTCACCCTGCCCCAAAACAAAACAAAACAAAACAA
>NW_008410512.1:0-269 GCF_000622305.1 Nannospalax galili | reverse complement strand
AGTTCATTCCTGGCATTGGATTTCTACTTAGCAAACCATGTGGTGTCTAGTAGGGGCAATATTCCCATTATAAGGTAACTTCTTTTAATGTGTTTTCATAATGTATAGGTTTATAATTTAAGTATCTTCTATGGGGGGTAAGTTTCCATATGGCTTTTTCTAAAGGACTTTAGTGTTATTTACTGATCCCCATACTTCTTCCTCTGCCCTGCCCTCCTATTCCCCACCCTATTTAACTCTTCCTACTCTATTATTCATTCTCCTTTCCT
>NW_008410511.1:0-269 GCF_000622305.1 Nannospalax galili | reverse complement strand
AAAAAATAAAAAGAATGGCAAAAACACAAGGATGAACTTCATTCGACCACTTTTATTGCACAATAATGAGGAGGGAGCCTGATCCTACACCAAAAGTTACAGTGGATGTAGGTGTTATTGGGTTTCATTGCTAGAGGTGAGTTGCTGTTACAAAGATGAAAAAGGCAGAATCCAACGCCTTTTTAAGTTATTATATGCTGAAACATGGATTTATTCAGAACTTGTGTCTAAGACTATAACAGAAAGTGGCTCTTTTCAGTATATGATAA
>NW_008410510.1:0-269 GCF_000622305.1 Nannospalax galili | reverse complement strand
CCACTGAATTCATGTCTACTGAGACAGTATCAACGGTACCAAAACGTTTCTTCCTTTGACACTTGAACACATTATTAAAAACCAGGAAGTGCATCCCATTAGTAGCTCCTTTGCAGTCTTAGCATCTTAGCTAAACTTTACAGACTTAGTGTCTTCACACATACACATAAAAACAATCATTCTTGATGCCCTTTCATACATGAAGCAATTCATAAAGCTGTCATAAAAATGCATAGTATAAGCCAGGCATGGCTGCACATGCCTTTAAT
>NW_008410509.1:0-269 GCF_000622305.1 Nannospalax galili | reverse complement strand
TCATGGCCAGGCTGTTGTTGGCTCTGTCTAGAATAATCTGTCATAGACCACAGCTTCTTTGCTCAGATTTAACGGACAGATCACCCTTTAACATGTCTTCTCCTCTTCCCTGTTATTCTGTATTTCATAAGTTTTTGGTTAACAGCCTCTCCCTCAACCAGAATGACTCTGAAATGTTTGTTTACATGCCCTGTCAGCACAGACATAAATTCTTAGCTATTAGGATGGCTGAGGCAGGAGGATTGCCAAATTCAAGGCCCATCTGGGAA
>NW_008410508.1:0-269 GCF_000622305.1 Nannospalax galili | reverse complement strand
CTGTCTCAAAATAAATAAATAAATAAATAAATAAATAAATAAATAAATAAGGCGAATAGCAACGAAAAAGACAACCTTTCTCTGGCTTCTGTACACACACACATAGGTAGGTGAGCTCAGCTCCCACCCCAATATGCACACCACCCACCACCTCCACACATAAGGAAGGGGAAAGGAGGGAGGGGGGAAGAGAGAACAAGCTATGGAGGGAGGGAAAGGAAGAAAGGAAGGAAGGGAGGGAGGGAGGGAGGGAGGGAGGAAGGAAGGAA
>NW_008410507.1:0-269 GCF_000622305.1 Nannospalax galili | reverse complement strand
AGACATACATTTCTTGATCTGCTATGTATAATTTGTCAGTAGGTTGTAGGATTAAAATGGTTCCCTCTGGTTTTCAAAAGTAGTGAGGCATTGTTTTTCTCCCACATTGCCTCACTGCTCCATCTTGGTTTTCCCACTTAAAGTGCCCCCATTTCCCCCCTTTCTCCCTTAGTAATACCCTTCTCCTATGGTTCTACCTCTCTTGACCTCCTTCTTTGCTTTATCCCCTAGGTTCCTTGTATACCCTTCCCTCTCCCCTCCCTTAAACT
>NW_008410506.1:0-269 GCF_000622305.1 Nannospalax galili | reverse complement strand
ACCTGGGGCATGCTGAAAAACCTATAGGTGCTCATGGGATTGGAGAGTGTCCTTTCCGGGTAACTCGGTCGCTGTGAGTCTCTTCAGGGAAGCTTGCCTGGAGTCTGCTCCTTCTGGTGGTTCAGCTGGTCTTTGCCCCTTGCAGGTTGGGTGGGCTTGAATGAGTAACCTCAGCAGTTCTTCGGGCTTAGAAGGGCTCATGGACCGAGATGCCTAAAGAATCTGGGTAATTTCAGGGACTTCCTGAAGCTATTGAGTTGTTTACTTTC
>NW_008410505.1:0-269 GCF_000622305.1 Nannospalax galili | reverse complement strand
GTTTTTGGTCAGGTAGTCAAAAAGAGACTCTCAAAACAATATAGGCTATTGCCACAGCCCTTGTTTGCCTCCCCAGACTTGAAGGTAAGACCTTATTGCAAAAGACACCACATACTTTGGACACAAGATGCGGAGGAATCAAGCTACAACTGACCTGGAAGCCTCCTCCCTGAGGATCAGCTCTCATAGTACCATAACGTACTATGCAAGCTACTAAAGTAGCTTCCAGAGGTTCCAAAGACAGGAGACAGTTTAACCCTGCAAATCCT
>NW_008410504.1:0-269 GCF_000622305.1 Nannospalax galili | reverse complement strand
TGCTCATCTCAGATTCATTAAACTATAAGCTTGCACAGGAGATGAAGTCTTATGATGGCAAACCTCAGATGAGGCAGGAAATCTGTGAAAATTAGGTAGAATTAAGCCAATGCTTTTAGAAAGTTTTCCTGCAGTGATTAGAGTTAAGACTCACTTTCTGATATCCTTGAAATCTTTAAAGAACGTTGAATTCATTGACTCAAGAAAAGGCTATTTTTTGATAATGAAAAGTGTATGGAATTAAATTTATAGAATTTGTTTCTTTTTTT
>NW_008410503.1:0-269 GCF_000622305.1 Nannospalax galili | reverse complement strand
GCAGTCATTCCCCCAGTTACTGTTGCTGCCTTGGGAAGCAGGGTGTGCATAGCCATCTGGGTAACCATCCTTCCTTGTGTTGACCATATGGTGGGTCCTCTGGGTTAAAGTGCATGCTCAGAAGTCACTGTTTGTGTGGCGCCCCCTCCCATCCCAGATACTGAGCTTGGTCATTGGGTAGTTTCTTGGGGACACAGTGTGGCCTTCACCGTTGGTTCTGGACCTGCATGGGAGTGCAGTGTATGAGCAGAGCCCTAGGTAATGGCCTG
>NW_008410502.1:0-269 GCF_000622305.1 Nannospalax galili | reverse complement strand
GGGAGACTAGGGAATATTTGGCAAGGAGGTGTTTAAGGCTTTGGATTTCCTTAAGTAGACAAGAGTTAGTGGAAGGAGAGCGGGTGATGGGCTTAAAGTGGTGCTGGAGAGGGGAAAGGTCGAGGTATGGAGAGGGAGTTTGAGTTGGAGAAAGGAAGAGAGCCAGGTTGGGCCCTGGAATGGGAGGCAGGGAGTGTACAGCAAGGGGAGAGCAAGGGGAGGACTCGGCTGTTCCTCAGGCTGGGGGCAGGAGGAGGTTGGGGATGGGT
>NW_008410501.1:0-269 GCF_000622305.1 Nannospalax galili | reverse complement strand
GACCAGCTGCTGGGTACTTGGTTTCCTCTGGTTCCCGGTCCCCATCATCATTATTTCCCAGATGTCCTTCTGTGGATCCAGGATTATTGACCACTTCCTCTGTGACCAGGCCCTCTGTTGGCCCTCGCCTGTATAAGAAACCCTTTAATAGAGTTGACTAGTTCCACCTTAAGTCCCTTACTTTTATTTATTCCTTTTGTCTTCATCATGGCATCTTTTGCTCTGGTCTTGAGAGCTGTGTTGAGGGTCCCTTCAACAGCTGGACGAAG
>NW_008410500.1:0-269 GCF_000622305.1 Nannospalax galili | reverse complement strand
TATCAGGACAAAGGGAACATCTGGAGCACAATATTTAAGGAAGCACCCACTTTCAGATGCCAATGCATGACCCTTAGAGTGAGGGTCTCCTTAAAAATAATGCTGTAGGCACCTTTTTAACTCACCTAGGTCCCGACTTCCAGAGGATATATTGTTAACTTTCATAATTTCTTACCAAAATGCTCCTCAACATGTTTGAACTCAATTACATTCTCATCAACAATGTGGAGAGTCCCAATTACATATGTCTTGCTCAATTTAATGGAGTG
>NW_008410499.1:0-269 GCF_000622305.1 Nannospalax galili | reverse complement strand
TCAGATTCCCTGGCACAGAGTTACAGGCTACCCAAAATGAGTATTGGGAACTGAACTCAGATCCTCTGGAAGAGTAGCAAGCTCTCAACTACTGAGCCATCTCTCCTGCCTTTTTGAGACAGGCTGGCCCAGAACTCACTATGTAGATCAGACTGGACTTGATCTAACAGACATCTACCTGCCTCTGCCTCCTGGGTGCTGGGATCAAAGGTGTGTACCACCACATACAGCTTAGAATTGGTACATTCTTAAGCATTTGACAGAAGTTT
>NW_008410498.1:0-269 GCF_000622305.1 Nannospalax galili | reverse complement strand
TGATTGGCATTGCATTGACTCTATAAATGGCTTTTGGTAGGATGGTCATTTACACAATATTAATTATTCCAATCCATTAGCATGGGATGTCCTTCCATCTTCTGAAGCCTTCCTTTAAAGATTTAAATTTTTCATTGCAGAGGTCTTTAATGTCTTCAGTAAGATTTATTCCGAGATTATATATATATATTTTGCAGTTGTTGTGAAAGGGAGTCTTTCCATGTACCATTTCTCTGATTGCTTGTTATTGATATATAGAAAGGCTACAG
>NW_008410497.1:0-269 GCF_000622305.1 Nannospalax galili | reverse complement strand
AAAGGATTACGAGTTCAAGCCCAGCCTGAGTTAAATAACAAGACTCTGTCTCCAACAAACAACAAAAACTTTCTAGACATGGTCAAAATATCCCCTGGGAGTAAACCTTCCCACAAAGAACTAGCATCCTTCCATCCAACGTGACAGAATTTGACTACTTCAACCTCCATCATATTCAGGTTTTGACATCCTGCACTCCCAGGAACAACCCTGGATTAGAGTTATTCCCCCTTTGTTTTCCATGGCCAGACTGAGAAATGCTGATTTGG
>NW_008410496.1:0-269 GCF_000622305.1 Nannospalax galili | reverse complement strand
TACATATGTGCATCACATGTGTGCCTGGAGTCAGTAGAGGCCAGAAGGCAGTGTACGACACCCTGGAACTAGAGTTACAGATGGTTGTGAGATGTCATGTGAGTGCTGGGAAGAGAACCTGGATCCTCTGCAAGAGCAGCAAGGCTCTTAACTACTGAGCCAGCTCTCCAGCTCCTTTGCCTATTATTTTTAAAGATAAAAAGGTGTGTTCAGAAACACTTCCATTGATGAATATAGAGGTCTGATTTCCAAGTAAGGATACCTTGATG
>NW_008410495.1:0-269 GCF_000622305.1 Nannospalax galili | reverse complement strand
CCCATTTCTGTCTTACAGTTTCAAATTAGTGGCTTTCATTGCCAGAATTTAAATCCTGTCTGGAGCTCTTACTCATAGGAATCTAGAAAATGTCATTTTGAGTCATCCAGCCCCTGCCATATAGAGCAGCCCACACCCACCTACCTGAAGGTTGGAGTAGATGTTGATGTCTACTGTGTTCACCACACATCCTCCAGGCCCTGGAGGCTGGATTGGTGGGCCCTTCAGATGTATCACCATGTGAAAAAGAATTTGAAGGCAAGACAGAG
>NW_008410494.1:0-269 GCF_000622305.1 Nannospalax galili | reverse complement strand
AAAGAAAAAGGTAGCATTTGCCAACAAAAGAATTCATAAGCTTCTGGAGAAAGGAGATGGCGGCCTTCTTTTTCAATTATTTTAGGAAATACATTGTAATGTGCTGGCCTGGAAGGTTTCCTGCCCACAAACCAGTCTTTTCTCTTGCTCAGAATGTTGTGCATTCACCATAAACTCTAAGCTGCCTCAGGGACTCAAATAGCAGAGGGGTCCTGGTTAGGCTCTATTTTCTGCCCAGCAACTTTATATCTGGGTGGCATTGTGTCCAA
>NW_008410493.1:0-269 GCF_000622305.1 Nannospalax galili | reverse complement strand
GGCCTTAGCCAATTAATATTACCTAGAAAACTTTGAAGTGAGTTAAGTGGGGGTGGATGGGGGACATCCAGGACAGGTTTGAGGGGCCTAAGAGCGGTGGGTGTTATTTCAGTCCCTAGGAAGGTAATGGGGGGGACAGACTGTATTTTATTTGTTGCTATTACAAAACCTTTTGCTCTAGGGTATTTATCATAGCATCTTTTAAGTCTTCTAGAGAAGAATCCTCATCTTGCCAGACCAAGAGGTTATCCATATAATGATAAACATGC
>NW_008410492.1:0-269 GCF_000622305.1 Nannospalax galili | reverse complement strand
CAAACTTCTAATGATTGCATGTTAAGGACAGTCTTGAGTTTCTTGTGGGCTAAATTACTAAAATCTTCTTAAATGTTCCTTTTTGAGTCTCCCTGTGCTGACTTGGAACTCACAGAGATCTGCCTGTCTCTGCCTCCCTAGTGCTGGAGTTAAAGGCGTGCAGCACCACACCCAGCCTTGTTTATATAGTTTCATGATTTGTAGCTATCATGGTAGCACACAGCTTGAGTTTCGGTTTTAAGGAGGAAGATTTATGACACCAAGACAGA
>NW_008410491.1:0-269 GCF_000622305.1 Nannospalax galili | reverse complement strand
CACAGGAGTGTGATGTTCACTCTATGTTCCTAGTCTGTATAAGCACAGTATATGCTGTATAACACTGGGTTGTTTTCTTGATCATGTAAGAATTTATTCCCAAGTTGATGCAAGTACTTTGAGGACCAGGATGGTTTTGAACATTTTTCTATTTTCTGCCGCAAACCGCGACTCCAACCAGCAGAGTCGAGGCAAGGACAACACGGACACCAAGGCAAGGTTCCAGCTTCTTTCTTCCTTTATTGCACAGCACAATTCCTTATATCTTC
>NW_008410490.1:0-269 GCF_000622305.1 Nannospalax galili | reverse complement strand
TATAATGGCACGTGAGGAGATAGAGTTGGCGTATTGGAGTATTGTGATGTCACAATCGAGCATTGTGATGTCACAAGGAAATATTCAGAAGTCATACTGTTACATTCTTGGCATATTGGAGCAATATACTAGCACATGGTCTTGTGCTGTTGGCATATTAAAGCATTATGATGTCACATTGGAGCATTGTAATTGCACATTGATATATTTTGCAGTCCTATTGTAACACGGTGATGGCACCTTGGAGCATTGTGATGTAACAATGAAAC
>NW_008410489.1:0-269 GCF_000622305.1 Nannospalax galili | reverse complement strand
AGTGGTGGTCTGTGAAAGTAAGGAGTTAAGAAACGAATCAAAGACTATGACTTGTCGAACTAGGTCTTTAAATAGGAGCGGGGCTAGTGCCGTGTTAAAATTAGATTAGGGAATCTACACAGAATTTAGAGAATACTGAAAGTAACAGAAGTGTGACCCAAATTGTTGAATTCAGAAAAAAAATTAGATATAATAGTTTGATTAAATAGGAGTTTAGGGGAAAAGATAAAGGAAAAAACAGGATAGAAAAAACAAAATGACAAGCAATA
>NW_008410488.1:0-269 GCF_000622305.1 Nannospalax galili | reverse complement strand
TTGTTTTGTTTTGTTTTGTTTTTTTAAGGTGTCACAAACTCATTGCCTGAAGTGGTTGTGAAATGGACTTAATATATTTAAAAAGACAGGAGCTGGGGGTGTGGCTTGGTCAGGAGAATGCTTCTCTTGCAAGCATGAGGACCTGAGCGAGCCTGATCCTCAGAACCCATATAAAAATGCAAGGTGCAGTAGCATGTCCTGTCCTCCTGCCTCCACATGCACATGCACCTGCACACACATGAACAAGCATGCATACCTGCACACACACA
>NW_008410487.1:0-269 GCF_000622305.1 Nannospalax galili | reverse complement strand
GCTTCCTCTAGCAAAGCCACACTCCTAAAACCTCCGCAAACTGTGCCACTAACTGGGTCCAAGTGTTCAAATACGTGAGGCTATGGGCGACCTTTCTCATTCAAACCCAGTACAGTCCCCAGTACAGTGGTATACAGAGCTTAGGCCTTTGAAGGCGCTTGGATCGTGAGGCTCTGAAACTACCAATGTGTTGATCCATCAGTGGACTATATAGGGAGGTAGAAGAAATCTTAGGAGATAGATGCCCTAGTTGGGGCAGGCAGATAACT
>NW_008410486.1:0-269 GCF_000622305.1 Nannospalax galili | reverse complement strand
ACTCTTTCAGTGACCTAATGCAATGGTTCCATCAAACCAATAAATCACCTCTATAAGTCGATTGTTGAGTTGTTTGTTGTTGTTGTTTTGTTTTGTTCTGTTTTGTTTTGTTGTGTTTTCCCTGTCTTTCATCTCTGGGCTTACTGGGACCATAGAATACCATATATTCCAAAGGAAATGGGTCATCATATGGCTTCCCTGCCCTCCTGTGTGTGTTTAAAACCTCAGTCCTGAGAGTGAATGTCTCCTGACTTGAGACATTGTGCTTA
>NW_008410485.1:0-269 GCF_000622305.1 Nannospalax galili | reverse complement strand
CCTACCCCTGACACAGGTCTGATGTGGCCACGGTGTCCTGCAGGGGGCTGCAGAAGTTCCTGGATTCCGCAGAACTTGGTATAATTAGTCATTTATAACCAGAGCCAGGTTCCCCGGGGCAAATCGCTTCGCCATCGATCTCCACCTGCACCATCAGCACTCTGGAGAGACTGAACTTCAAGTTTTAATTCAGCCCCATTCCATGGGTAATTTTTGTCTTGTCCTCTAAACAAAAGCACCCTTGTTTATTCTTCTCCCCCACCCCTCCA
>NW_008410484.1:0-269 GCF_000622305.1 Nannospalax galili | reverse complement strand
TTAGCAGCTGTTGTTACTAGTTTTTAATATTACCAGTACATTTTGCCAGTAGTACTGGAACTTAGTCTCCCCCTGCTCACTGTCCACCAATTTTTAGATTAATCCTTTAGGAATTACAGACACAGCCACACTTGAGCCACAGGAAGTGGCCATGCAGAGCTGGAACTTGAGGATACCATTTCTATCTCAAGGGGCCACACTTCCCAGTTAGGATTTATTTATAATTTATTGGTGGATTGGTAGGAATGGAAGATCTCTAAAGAGCAAGG
>NW_008410483.1:0-269 GCF_000622305.1 Nannospalax galili | reverse complement strand
TCCCCAACCTCATCATGGGATTACATCACTGTAAAAGCAAATTATTTTCATAGGAACAGTCGTTTGCAGGGAAAATTTGATGAATGAAAAACTACTCATAAACAGGCCTGTCATGGTAAATGGTGCAACCCCCTCTGAATAGAATTCACAACAGCAGGTAAAAAGGCTACAGATTGGGATAGGGGGTTTTCTTGGGGAATTAGACTATATAAGGAACAAACAGATGATGGCCTCCTTTTTACTATTAGAAGAGATACTTCCTCCTACCC
>NW_008410482.1:0-269 GCF_000622305.1 Nannospalax galili | reverse complement strand
TGTAGACGTGTTCACACAGAGCAAGGAGGAAGGAAAAACTACCACGTCCTTTGTTGAGGTGACTCAACTTTTATCTATGAAAGGGCAACATAGCTAAAGATTTTTTTTTTTGAAAAAAAAAATACATGTGTTAGAAAAACACTTCCATCCATGCAGAGGCATGGAGCCAGACCATATGGGTTTGGAGCGAGTAGAAGATGGGAGACTGTGAGCAGGTTGGGAAGAGCCCACGGCTTGAGTAGTTCCGCAAAGAACTGGATGCTCTGGTC
>NW_008410481.1:0-269 GCF_000622305.1 Nannospalax galili | reverse complement strand
CTTCAATTTTGAATTAAGTTTTGGTTGTTGTTCATTTAGAAACTTAACTATTGCCAATTTTTGCAACCGCCACATTCAGTTACCCAGCCCACAAGGGGTTACACTCCACAGCATAAGAAGCTGGGCTTCTTCAGCAGACACAGCTCTTATACTTTATCTCTAGTGTTTTAAGTCTCTCCTAGTAACAGTTAGGACATGCCACC
Source organism: Nannospalax galili (assembly GCF_000622305.1). Classification (NCBI taxonomy): domain Eukaryota; kingdom Metazoa; phylum Chordata; class Mammalia; order Rodentia; family Spalacidae; genus Nannospalax; species Nannospalax galili. The sequence continues at coordinate 66 of NW_008410481.1, read as the reverse complement.
ACTCCAATCATTTTCCTTTAGAAAAATTCAGAGAGATTAAAAAAAAATTATCATATTAATTTTATG
>NW_008410480.1:0-269 GCF_000622305.1 Nannospalax galili | reverse complement strand
CTGCAGACTGGGGGATGCAGGACGGGGCAGGACTGGACACACTGAACAAAACACCATGCCTGGTGGACCCTGGTTCCAGCCTGTGCGAACAAGTTTGGCCCCATAGTCCACAATGCTCTGTACTGTCCCCTTGCAGCAATGGTAATTCACTCCAATGAGGGAAAATGTGAATGTATTACTCTGCAAGGTCACAGAAGATGCAAATTAAGGGAGGAAACAGACTACCTCCTCTGGGAGACTGGCTGAGAGCATGCCAGGCAGTGGTGGCA
>NW_008410479.1:0-269 GCF_000622305.1 Nannospalax galili | reverse complement strand
GCCAGAATAGGCCAATGAGAAGAGACAGAAATTGAATCTTTATGTTGTGCTCTATTCAGAGAGCCAGCCATCTGAGAAGGCAACGGATTAACAAAGATGGGGACAGGGTCTAGGGGGAGAGCACAGGTGGGGTAAGGGAGTGTTAACAAAAGCTAAGGATTTACGATGAAGGCACATAGAAACCTGTTACTTTATAAGCTAATTAAAACATACAAGTTAAGCCGGGCATGGTGGCACACACCTTTAATTCCAGCACTTGGGAGGCAGAG
>NW_008410478.1:0-269 GCF_000622305.1 Nannospalax galili | reverse complement strand
GTGCTCAATTTACCCCCACAATTCTGCAATATGATATCACAATGCACCACGGTGCCGTCACAGTCTTACAGCATGACTTCTCAGTGTTCTATTGTGTCATCACAATGCTCCAATATCCCAACAGTATTGCCCCATGTGCCAGAATATTGCTCCAATATGCCATCACAACGTTGCAATTTGACTTCATAATGTTCCATTGTGGCATCACAATGCTTCAGTGTTACATCACAATTCCCAAATATGCCAACACTATTGCCCCATGTGCCATT
>NW_008410477.1:0-269 GCF_000622305.1 Nannospalax galili | reverse complement strand
TCCTAAGTGCTGGGACTACAGGTGTGCACCACCATGCCCAGCTTAAAAATCAGTTCTCTTAAGGGCCTGTCCCTAAGGCCTAAGAACCTCCCATTAGTTCCTGCTGAAGACCAAGTTTCCAACATAGGAATCCTTGGGAGACAAACCATCTCCAGACATCAATCAAAGTCTTTTCATTAAAGTTCATAGCACAGAGTATCTATGCTTATGTTTCTTGTCAGAAGAAATAAACTTGAGATTATTCATTTCTTCTCTAATACCTCAAAATA
>NW_008410476.1:0-269 GCF_000622305.1 Nannospalax galili | reverse complement strand
CCTGTGACATCACATTTGTTTCTTCAAAACAAGTGACACAAATATGAGCCCGAAAATTTCACATCACATACCGTCTGATAAAAACTTATATAACTGGCTTCTGTCCCCTCACAGAGTTGGGTAAGAACGTATTTCAACTCTTGTTACCCACCATCGGCTGTTCACAAATATGTAAAGCCAAGATTATTCTGTGGCCATTGTGTTTGTAACGTCAGGCGTTTATTATTCTGAATGCAAACTATATTTGCATATGAAACCTTAATGTGATA
>NW_008410475.1:0-269 GCF_000622305.1 Nannospalax galili | reverse complement strand
GATATTTATTGACAGCAGAGATGAAAACTTGATTGGAGGATTTAGGAGAGCATGGAAAACTCCAAATTACATAAGTGATGTGGCATGAATTTGTTCTCATATTTTAAACCTAAAGTACAGTCACATCAGTGAGCTCTACTTCTATAACCAGATACACAACTTTTCCTACAAGAATCAATCGTTGCTGCGAATGCATGGGTTCAACAGCATGGACTCCCGTTCACCAAGGCTGATCTGGCTATAGCTGCTGCTGAGTGCCAGATCTGCCA
>NW_008410474.1:0-269 GCF_000622305.1 Nannospalax galili | reverse complement strand
TGGGTCAGTGCCTCAATATATAACATGTATATGGACTCCACATGTCAGCCTGGTGCCCGCCAAGGTCAAGAGAGGGCATCTGATCCTCTGGAACTTGAGTTATACTTGGTCATGGGATGCTCTGTGAGAGCTGTGAACTGAGTCCAGGACTTCTGTAAGAGCACCCATTGCTCTTAACCTTTGAGCTATATTTCCAGCCCATCACTTTATCATTTTTTAGGCCAAAATCCAGCCCAAGAAATGGTGCCACTGTCATTCCACATTTAGAT
>NW_008410473.1:0-269 GCF_000622305.1 Nannospalax galili | reverse complement strand
CTGGGAAGAAGGGGGTCAAATGAGTGGAAAAAGGGGAAAATACGATAATAGAGAGTGAAAATGATCAAACTACATTATGTACATGTCTGAAATCATCGAAACATAAATCAGAATGTTGAAAAAATAAAAACAAGTAAAATACATGGGAGACACGCAGGAATATGCCTCAGGAATAAGAGCTTTTATTCTAGATAAGCAGATAGTCATCCTTGGCAAGGTCTCAGTTCCACACCATGAGATGTGGTTCAGGAAAAACAGAATGACAACAA
>NW_008410472.1:0-269 GCF_000622305.1 Nannospalax galili | reverse complement strand
TAAGTTTGGTATTAAGTTTTAAAATATTCTGAGTTAAAATCCATTTGTTTTGGTAAGACTTTTCCAGCGTCTCATTTATGGGTAAAATTTATGACATATCTACTATAGGCCATTATTCATTTCTTTCCAAATGTGAAAAATGAAACTTCAAGAGCTAGGAATTGATCCAAATTATTCCTATTTTATTAACTTAAAATTCTAACTCAGTCCTTTCAGGTTTTTTTTCTATCAAACTGACCAAACTGCCTCTCTCAATTTGAACTATCTTG
>NW_008410471.1:0-269 GCF_000622305.1 Nannospalax galili | reverse complement strand
GTGAAGAATGTCATGGTGATTTTGATTGGCATTGCATTGAATCTATAAATTCAGCCAAGAAACGTATTACACTTATGCCTCTCAAGAAGTCAAAGAAGGAAATATGTTCACTTGCTTCCTGGCTTTTTTCATTTTCCAAGGCTACAAAAGGCTTCTTTTCCCTTTGAAAATAACATGTTCATATGCAACGAGGAATGAAGGCTTATTACTCAAAGTATTTGTGTTAGCTGTTCGAGATTTGTCCACTTATACCTCTCTTCAAGTAAAAC
>NW_008410470.1:0-269 GCF_000622305.1 Nannospalax galili | reverse complement strand
TCTGCCTCCCAAGTGCTGGGATTAAAGGCATGCACCGCCATACCTGGCTTGAGAAACAGTTTTGATAAAATTATGGGTGAGGCTTGTCCAGAGAATGTAGTTCCAGAGCACAGTTCCAGGTCACAGTTCCAAGAGGTCTCTGGGGAATGGGTGTTCTCTGAGTTCAGGCCCACTGTTTTTTGGCTGGTGGTGGTAGTGGTGGTTTTTTTGGTTTTTTGTTTTGTCCTAGTTTGTTCTTCATTGCTGTGACAAAATACTCTGACCACTAC
>NW_008410469.1:0-269 GCF_000622305.1 Nannospalax galili | reverse complement strand
GCCTCTCTTAGAACTCACAGTAATCTTCTTGCCTTAATCCCATGTCTGACTAGGTTTCTTTTGTATTTGTAGTTTTTACTTTTTTACAAAAGGTATTATCACACACACACACACACTCTTCATCTTTTTCCCACTAAAATGTATGTACTAAAGATAATTTTATTTCAGCACATTCCATTTTACACCTTCAATTGTGGCCTACTCTATTCAACCAGTCCTCCCGTTGATTGATAACTGGGTCATCTTTTACTAATACAAATAATACAATG
>NW_008410468.1:0-269 GCF_000622305.1 Nannospalax galili | reverse complement strand
GGTATACTTACATACATGGAGGGAATACATTCATATACATAAAATAAAATAAAAATAATAAATAAAATATTTTTATTCGTTGTTTATTTATTTATTTTTTATTTTTGTCTTTTTGATACAGGGGCTCCCTGAAGCCCCAGCTTGCCTAGAACTCACTATGTAGATCAACCTGGCCTTGAACGCACAGAGATACGCCTGCCTTGGCCTCCCGACTGTCGGTATCAAAGGCATGTGCCCCCACACCCAGCTTGTATTTTTAAAAACAAGAA
>NW_008410467.1:0-269 GCF_000622305.1 Nannospalax galili | reverse complement strand
CCCTCTGACATGCAGATGGTTGTGTCACCTGCCGTCTCTGATGTGCACATGATCATGTCATCTGCCGTCTCTGATATGGATATGGTCGCTTCACCTGCCCTCTTATTTGTGCACATGGTTGTGTCACGTGCCCTCTTTGACGTGCACATGGTCATGTCCCCTGCCCTCTATGCATAAAGATTGTCGTGTCACCTGCCCCCTCTGAAGAGCAGAGGGTTGTGTCACCTACCCCTCTGACATCCAGATGGTCCTGTTACCTGACCCCTCTG
>NW_008410466.1:0-269 GCF_000622305.1 Nannospalax galili | reverse complement strand
CACATAAGACTGACTTTCCTGAACTCTTATTTTGTACTGCATTGAATTCATGAGTGAATGTTATCATTGGCTTTTGCATTATGGCGCAGTAGCTGTTTTAATCATGATAAATATTAAATTTACATCATATATCCAATAGCTTTTCAAGGACTGGACATGTAATAGAGTGCTTGCCTAGCGTATACAAGGTCTTGGGTTCAGTTTCCAGTACATACACAGTTATCAATATTCCCATAATTTTGAGTTAGGGTGAAAGGCTTCTGTGTATT
>NW_008410465.1:0-269 GCF_000622305.1 Nannospalax galili | reverse complement strand
TAGATGCTGGTCTCAGGAAGCTGGTGGCTGTGCCACCCAGGGAAGTAAGGGGAGGTGAGGGCAGGACCAGGCCTAGAGAGTTCCTGGGGGCCCTCAGGGAGGAAATGGGTTGGTCCCGATACAAGGGATCAGGAAGCAGTGGCGGCTCTGGGCCTAGAGGTTAGCCCCCGTGTCTGTGGGGCCAAGACAAGAAATGCTCCTGTATCCAGCCTAGGAGGCGAGGCTCCATGGGGGAGCTGGGAGGGTGAAAGAGGCTGGGGGAGTCAAGG
>NW_008410464.1:0-269 GCF_000622305.1 Nannospalax galili | reverse complement strand
TGAGTAACACTGTGACTGGTAGTTTAGTGAATCCCTCTTTGCACCCCTTGGCTTTGCACTCTGCCTCACTGCTTTAGGAAGTTCTTATCAGTCCTTATTTTGGAGGTCATATGTCATATAATCCCTTTACCAACACTCAGGGTATATCCAGAAATGTTACCTCCAGAGAATAATCCTACCATCTTCGTTTTGCTTTTCCTAGATCCAGTGTAAAGTACGAGTCATTAAGGGTACTCAAGCTGTGTCTCTGTGATGGTTAGTTGTAATTG
>NW_008410463.1:0-269 GCF_000622305.1 Nannospalax galili | reverse complement strand
GTGTGACATCCAATAGGCACATAGCCATACTAAACAACAATAAAAAAAGTCAGAACAAATCAAGTGGATTCTCTATGTCTATTCTCCAAATTCCCCATTTAACTTTTGTTAGGGTTCAGATATACAGCAGCCCCACCCCCTCACCAAGAGGGCCTCACAGTTCCAAAAGCCCCTGAGATAAGCACCTTGGTCTTTGAAGTCAAAAGCAGGCTTTTCTTCACAGTTTGGTCAGCACAGCAGGTTTCCCCTTTGATCTCTAAAGGGGCAGG
>NW_008410462.1:0-269 GCF_000622305.1 Nannospalax galili | reverse complement strand
AGCAGATATCTGGGGAAGAAACTTGCTAAGCAACTACTTTTTACCTTTGAATGATATACAGGACCTTACATTTTTGTTGTTTGTAAACGCACATGCTAGAACTCTGCAGCTGATTTTGTTGTTTTGTGTTTGATTTATTAAGACAGGGTCTCCCTTGGGGCTGAGCAGTTAAGAGTACTGGCTGTCGGGGCTGGAGAGATAGTTCAGTGGTTAAGAGCACTGGTCTTGCAGAGGACCTGGGTTCGATTCCCAGCACCCACATGGCGGCT
>NW_008410461.1:0-269 GCF_000622305.1 Nannospalax galili | reverse complement strand
GAACTCCTCTGGAGGCTGGGGTAACAGATGGTGGGAAGTGACCAAACACATACTTCTCCTAAAGGAGCTAAGCTTTCCCAACTGTATGTAGCACAGCCTCATCTCAGTCCAACCTCTGGATGGCCCTGGGTGAGGCCTCCACCTCTGAGCACCTGCTTGGGGTCAGCTCTCAAGTCACTTATTACCTACACTCTGGTCACTGCTAGTTGGTGTACAATGAGATTCCAGAAAACGATCACCTGTTGGTGCTTGAAACTAACACCCAGTGA
>NW_008410460.1:0-269 GCF_000622305.1 Nannospalax galili | reverse complement strand
ATGTAGACCAGGCTGGCCTCAAACTCAGAGATCCACCTGCCTCTGCCTCTGGAATACTGGGATTAAAGGCATGCACCACCATGTCCCGCCTCTATTTTCAATACACTGATTAAACTTCAACTAATATGAAGCAAAAAACCCTTTATTAATGTTCATCCCAGAACTGCTGGAGTCTTCACTTATTGGTACCCCATTTGTAAGAGAACAGATGATCATAATTGAATCATTGTGATTTTATTTAAGGCTGAGTTACAGATAAAAGAAAGCCC
>NW_008410459.1:0-269 GCF_000622305.1 Nannospalax galili | reverse complement strand
GGCTGCATTGAGCAAATTCGCTTATGTGCTCTGCAGGCCTGGGACCGCTTACCACCTTTGTCCACTGGGCAGGGAGAGACCTCTCCATCTCACGGGCAGTTGGTCGTGTCACTTGGCCCTCTGACGTGCAGACGGTCAAGTCAACTGCCCCCTCTGACATGCAGATGGTCGTGTCACCTTACGCCTCTGACGTGCAGATGGTTGTGTCACGTGCCCCTCTAACGTGCAGATGGTTGTGTAACCTGCCCCCTCTGAAGTGTACATGGTCG
>NW_008410458.1:0-269 GCF_000622305.1 Nannospalax galili | reverse complement strand
AATCAGTCTCAAATAGTTCTCAATCTAGTGCTGGCCCACCTGTGACAGCGGTGACACCGAGCACAGGACCCATGTCAGCTCAATTAAAGAAGGGCCCAAAGGGGATTTGAATATGATTTTTGTGTTTGCTCCGATGCATCACAGGCTAGAAATTTGGTCCCCAAAGTGATATCATTGAGAAATGGCAAAACCTTTAACAGTGGGCCCAACTGGGGGTGATTAAGCCACAAAGTCTCCACTCTTAAAGGGATGAAGCTGGTCTCATAGAG
>NW_008410457.1:0-269 GCF_000622305.1 Nannospalax galili | reverse complement strand
TTTTTAACAAAGGCCAACAATATACATTGGAGAAAAGACAGCATTTCAAACAAATACTGCTGGTTAATCTGGATAGCTACATGTGGAAGAATGAAACTAGATCCTTATCTCTCACCCTATATAAAACTCAAAATGAATCAAGGACCTCAACATAAGACCTGATACCCTGAATTTGATAAAAGAGAAAGTATGGAATATGCTGGAACTTACAGGCACATGAAAGGACTTTCTGAACAGGGCCCCGATAGCACAGACATTAAGACCAATGA
>NW_008410456.1:0-269 GCF_000622305.1 Nannospalax galili | reverse complement strand
TGTACTCCTCAGGTCAGCTGGTTGGATGGACATCATGGCCAACTCTCTCTGACCCTTCTTCCCAATGGAAAGTTCATTTGTGGTGACTGGAGCAAGCAGGTTAATCTCAGGTTGAGAAGAAAACATCCATACACTGCTTGCCACTCTAGCATGTCAGGCAGAGGACAAGTCCATACCACAAGTTCAGATTGTCTAAATACTTCAGTATAAAATTGTTTTTACAGTTTTCTAGGGTTAGAAGGAATACTTCATATAAAAGTCTCCTAGGA
>NW_008410455.1:0-269 GCF_000622305.1 Nannospalax galili | reverse complement strand
GGGGTTCCAGAGTAAGCCTTGTATTACTGATCTAATCTGGGTTCTCTTCCCTTTTTGGTCCCCTGGCCTTAAGAAAGGGAAAGCCAGAATCTCCTTTTTTTTTTTTCTTTTATGCAGTTTGCTGGCAAGGTCCCAGGCCAATACCGAAGAGGCCAGTAATTCCTCCTTTATCTTTTCAGACTCGACCCCTGGGCCACTGCCTCTGTCTGGAACAAATCTGTTATTATGCAAAGAAGTGGCCAAGCAGCTTCTGGATTTTGGACTCTCCT
>NW_008410454.1:0-269 GCF_000622305.1 Nannospalax galili | reverse complement strand
GCACCTCTCTTTGATTAGATTATAAAGGGGACAAGTGACCTGAACAAAATTCGCCAGTACCCTAGAAGTCCCTAAAGTATCTGTAACTGCTTAGCATTTATTGGTACAGGTTGTTGTAAGGTTTTTTTCAGTGGCTACATTGGGTATCATGTGAGTTCTGCCTGACCATAAAAATCCCAAGAGTTTTATTGCTGTTCCAGGTCTTTGTACCTTGTGTAGGTTGATTTCCCATCCTTACTCCTTCAGGTGCACTTGCATGTTCCCCAAAT
>NW_008410453.1:0-269 GCF_000622305.1 Nannospalax galili | reverse complement strand
GAGACCTTGTCTCAAAAAGACCAAAAATAATAAATAAATAAATAAATAAATAATAATAATAAATATATGAGGAGCTGGAGTGATATATGGTAGCTTATAGGTGCGCGCGCACTCTCTGGGCGCACTCTTGGAATGGCACGGCGGACCCGCAGGCTCCCCCGCCGTGCATCTGGAGGAAAGCTGGTTTGGTCCCGCGGGCTTCTCTGTGCCTCTATGGACCTCAGGCGTGGTATGCATGGGTATCTTGGGGTCGCTCTGGGCCCCTGGAT
>NW_008410452.1:0-269 GCF_000622305.1 Nannospalax galili | reverse complement strand
TCCAATCAGACCTTGAGGTGGGAGAGAGCTTTAGAAGGAAAATGGTTGTGTGTGTGTCATGACAGGGCCTTAAAAGGAAGGTGTGGATTCCCTTTAAGTCCTGGAGAGGTGCTTCATTAACAGTGAGACTAAGACTAGAGAGCGCGTCACCTCACAATGAGAAGGATGGTGGGTGGCAAGTCCAGAGGAGCCTATGCAGACCTGCCTGAGGAGACTTTGAGAGGCCCCAGAGCCATCCCAAGAACAAGGAAATGTTAGATTTCTGTAGT
>NW_008410451.1:0-269 GCF_000622305.1 Nannospalax galili | reverse complement strand
CAATTCTCCTGCCTCTGCTTCCCAAGAGCTGGGATTATAGGTGTTAACCACCAAGCCAGGCTTAACAAGCTATTTTTAAAAGGGCCTAGAATATCCAGGCAATTTTGTAAAAAGAGACTAAAAAAGACTAAATTCAAAGTATCACGTCATCATCAGGAGAGACAGCACCCTTTTGCAGGTTCTGAGTTTTAAAGATTTTTAAAAAAGAGTTTGGGGAGAGGGGTTAAGAGCACTTGCTGTTCTTCCAGAGGACCTGGGTTCAATTCCCA
>NW_008410450.1:0-269 GCF_000622305.1 Nannospalax galili | reverse complement strand
TGATCCTCTGCAAGTGCAGCAAGCACTCTTAACCACTGAGCCATCTCTCCATTCCTATTTAGTGTATTCTTAAGTATTCCCAGGCATACTACATACAGGATCTCCTTTTAAAGTCATACTGGTCATGTGAGGATGTGAGGTAAGTGATAGAATTATTTCATTTTGTTTTCCAAGAAGGAATTTGTTGAGATTGTATTGTTGGTATAGGACAGGGCTAATGTCTGAACCCAGGCTGTCCTCAGCACTTTGCATAGTCCACATGCTTTGGA
>NW_008410449.1:0-269 GCF_000622305.1 Nannospalax galili | reverse complement strand
GAGCCTCTCTCAATTGCTTGACATAAATCTGATGCTGGCTCAATTTTTGCCCCATGTTCGGACGGATTGACTTACTTTCGGTTTGGTCGCAGCAGGCTCCCACGGCACGTCTCCGAATTCCTTGAGATTTAGCAAGTGCACTCCTTTTCCTCCATTGTCTCCCTCACGATGTGCCCCCAGTATCCAGCCGCCATGTTGGGCGCCACTCTGTCCCGAACCCGTGGGATCTGCAACGGGGTACCTGGATTGGGGAGTGGGGATTTGGATGG
>NW_008410448.1:0-269 GCF_000622305.1 Nannospalax galili | reverse complement strand
ATTTTATCATTTAGATTTTCTCCCAACCATTTAGGCATCTATGGCTGTTCTTATAAACTAATGGGTGTTAGTGTTGCCCGTTTTTATTTTTCACTATTGTAGCCATTTTTTCCTAATTTTCTCTATATCATTACTAATGGATCATAACTCGATTGATTTCATTTTCGATATTAACCTATTTAAATATCTGAAGACATAGAAACTGTTCATTTATGGTGACTTATGATTCATTGTGGCTGAGAGCAAGCTATTTAACTAGAGTGGGAGAT
>NW_008410447.1:0-269 GCF_000622305.1 Nannospalax galili | reverse complement strand
ATATACATTAAAATCATTTTATTAAAAATGATGTGAACAAAAGTTCCCTGAGAAACTTCACCTTGATCCTGAACCTTCTGCAAAGGTTGATTAACTGAATAGAATGTCAGTGCACGTGGAGAGCTTGGAATGCTACAGGTCCGAAACCTAGTCACAGTTTATTTGTGGCTATCTTTAGCCCCCCAGATAGTCGCTTATTGCCCACCTTTGTTCCTAATGTCCTATGACTACTAGATAAAATTCTCCTGGATTGTTTTAACTTAGCAGAT
>NW_008410446.1:0-269 GCF_000622305.1 Nannospalax galili | reverse complement strand
CTTGGGCTGGAAAACCATGCCATAACTGAGAGAACTCCTAAAACCATATGTGTATTTAAGAGTTGAATACATAGGTGCTCTTCTATTAGGAAGAAGGGGATAAGGTCTCTGTATTGGTCACTTTTCTGTTGCTGTCATAGAATCACTAACCCAGAGCAACTTATAGAAGGAAGAGTGTATTTGAGTTTACAGTTCCAGGGGAATTACAGTTGGTCGTGGCAGGGAGGCGTGGTGGCTGGAGGTGGCTGGAGCAGGAGCAGAGGCTAAGC
>NW_008410445.1:0-269 GCF_000622305.1 Nannospalax galili | reverse complement strand
ATTCCCAGCACCCACAAGGTGGCTAACAACCATCCATAACTCCAGTTCCAGAGGAATCTAACACCCTCTTCTGGCCTCTGTGGGCATTGCATAACTCGGGTGCACTTGCATATATGCAGGCAATACACTCATATACATGAAATAAAAATGAGTAAAAAACAGAAAAGTTGGAAGTTATGAGAAACTGATGGACTGGTTGTTTTGGGGGGCAAAAATGTAAATGATAAGAAATGCTATAGTTTAATTGTCTAAGAAGACATGACCTATGG
>NW_008410444.1:0-269 GCF_000622305.1 Nannospalax galili | reverse complement strand
AAACATGATAGAAATATTGAAGAAATTCCAAACTGAAATGAAGATGGAGCTTAAAAACTCAATTATTCAATTTGAAGTAGCAGGAGAAAGCCTCACAAGCAGAATGAATGGGATAGAAAACAGAATCTCAATACTGGAAAACAAAATTGAAGACCTGGACTCCCCAAGCAAAGATTTTAATTAAAAAAACACAGGAATCAAATACACAGAAAATATGGATAAGCATATAGGAAGGGGAATAATCTTGGGTCAATGGTAAAGCTCTGATC
>NW_008410443.1:0-269 GCF_000622305.1 Nannospalax galili | reverse complement strand
TCTATTGGCTTCCTCCTCATTTTTCTTTTGTCTTCCAATGCTGGACTGAAGAGTGATGGATTTAGGATTTCCTTTCAGGCATTTTGATAGCTGTGGGAGTGGTTAGAATCAGTGGCAGTTCCCTCTCAAAGGCTTCTAAATAGGGGGAGAAAACAAATTTTATCTCCTTTAGATACAGGTAGGAATTACAGTATTGGATACCAAGATCTGAAGTCTTACATTTGAGCAGCTCTTTCTGATTCAGAACAAAATCAACAATGAGAAATAAT
>NW_008410442.1:0-269 GCF_000622305.1 Nannospalax galili | reverse complement strand
GAGGTAAGGACCAGGACATAATGTTGAGGCCAGGGCAACTTTGTGGAATTGGTTCTTTCCTTTCACCTTTACATGCTCAAACTCAAGTCACCTTGCTTTGCATGGCAAGCACCTTTACCTTTCCTGAATGAGCCACCTTGCATGTGACTCTTTTTTTTTTTTTTTAAGATAGGTCCTCATTAACTGGGTAACACTGGCTGAAATTAGAATTCTGCCTCCTGAGGACTCGATTAAAGGCAGCTGAAGAAATGGAGGGAGGGAGGGAGGGA
>NW_008410441.1:0-269 GCF_000622305.1 Nannospalax galili | reverse complement strand
CAGAGACTTAACCGAGCTGCCTGGGTGGGAGCAGCGGCATTCTCTGTGCTGTGGCCCCAGGCTGAACAGAATAAAAAGAGAAGACCGAGCATCAGCCTTCGCCTATCTCTGCTTCCTGACTGTAGATCCAGTGTGACCAGTCACCTGACCTTCTGTCACCGCGCCTTCCCCACCATGATATGCTGCACATCCTTATATGCTTTTGTCAAGTTTTGTGTTTGTTTTGTTTTGTTTGTCACAGCAATGAGAAAATTGACTAGTATGGGACT
>NW_008410440.1:0-269 GCF_000622305.1 Nannospalax galili | reverse complement strand
GGCAGAATTTTATGATTTTTTATTAAGAGTCAGACCTTGGTTTCCAGAAGAGGGCCGTCTTTCACTAGCAGATTGGAAAAAAGTAGGTCGGGACATTCGCAGATATTATGAACAGCATGGTCCAGGGGAAGTTCCTGCCCCGGCCTTTCCAATTTGGGTCCAAATTGGAGATTTACTTTCTGATGAAATGGAAATGGAGTTTCTCATCGAAGAAGCCTCCTCTGAGGGAGATGAGGCAATTCCAATAAATTGTAAGAAAGATAAGAATA
>NW_008410439.1:0-269 GCF_000622305.1 Nannospalax galili | reverse complement strand
AAGGACTGGCCTGGGAACATGCACTCAATGGTGCAATAATAGCAGATGTCACTGGAGTAACAAATCCCTTTCAGATTGAATGTAATGACCAGAAGGCATTGATACCTGGCACCATTATCAGGGCAATGATCCTGTGGGGAAAACCTACTACTATCACTCTACTACATGAACACAGTATTAACTCCTAAGGGCTTATCATTACACTCATAGATTAGTGAACAGCTCAGACCTCATCAAAGAAGCTTCATTTAGCAGTAGAGGACAATTAA
>NW_008410438.1:0-269 GCF_000622305.1 Nannospalax galili | reverse complement strand
CCTGGATATTCGTTCAAATTTCCTCAATCTTCCATCATGTTTGTTTAATCCCACATATTTTCAAAAGGAGAGCATGTCATATCTTGGTTCAATTCCTACTTCAGAAACTGAACATAATTAAAGCATGTACTTTTGATATTCCTGTAGTGAAGCCTTTTAGATTCCTGCTTAAGATCTGATGATCAGAAAAAAATAAATGATTTCAGTGTCTGTCATATAGGATTTCATAACTCAGTGTTTAATCCTGTCACCTCCACTTACTACATCTG
>NW_008410437.1:0-269 GCF_000622305.1 Nannospalax galili | reverse complement strand
CTCCAGCAGGGATTTGCAACAACCCTGCTATTACCTGGCAGAAACTTACACGAAAAGTCTGGAACATTCTTTTGAACTCTTCCATTAAGGTAGTAAGTAGTCACTGACTGCCTTCAGGCAGGACAGATAGTGTTGTGCCCAGAGAATGGAGCCCCAAGAATTACCACAGATTCCAGAGAGCATGCAAGAACAAAGAGTCTTTATTGGGCTTAAGCTCGGGCTCCCAGAATAATCAGCAAGGAAGAATTACGGCATTCACCCACCAAGCT
>NW_008410436.1:0-269 GCF_000622305.1 Nannospalax galili | reverse complement strand
GAGGCAAAATGCCCATAGTAAATGCCTTTTGAAAAGTTAAACGAGATTTTCCTGAAAGTCCCAAATATATCAATTTCATAGAAAATGGAGGAAAAAACCCCGATGATATTTCAAACATACAGTCACAGATATGCAGGCAGAATTCTGACGTCTGAGTAAAGCAGCTCGAGCAAAGCATCTGGAAATATGTGTCCTTTCTAAGTGAGGACACCTTTGACAAGCCACTCCAATGGTTCTCCAGGCCCACTAGAATCTTCCAGTAATAAATC
>NW_008410435.1:0-269 GCF_000622305.1 Nannospalax galili | reverse complement strand
TATGCACAGAATGTAGATACTGTGCGTTTATAATTGGACCAAAATATTCTTAGCCTTGACTGCAACATACATGAGAAGGATAAAGCAATAATGCCTGCTTTGTAGGGTTGGTGTGTGAGATACTTGAGTAAATCACCAAGAAATGTATGTGGTATTCTGAAGCCTCTCAATAAATTACTGGTATTATTTCTCTCTTAAGAATGGGGTAGATACATGATTCAGTAGGCTGTGACTTTCAAATATAAGGCTGAAAGAGGTCTTTCCTGGTT
>NW_008410434.1:0-269 GCF_000622305.1 Nannospalax galili | reverse complement strand
GTAACTGGGCCTTCCCAGCTGTCCCAGATCTGTTTGCGGTGCAGAGCCAATCGTGGGATCTTTATTTTTCAAATGCACCACGCAGCTGCTGCCCATAGCTGGCCTAAGGGAAGTCCCCTGCCCGGCTTTTGCGGGGGCCCCAGACTCGCACACACCTTAGTTCAAGGCAGGTCGGGTGGGTGGCTTTTGCCGCTGACCTCATGGGCTCTGCTCCACCACACCCTTCTCATAAAGGTACCTATGGGTCCTGTTTTCATGGATCCCAGGAG
>NW_008410433.1:0-269 GCF_000622305.1 Nannospalax galili | reverse complement strand
CCCCTTATCCAGTTTCTATGATTGAGACCCATAATCAACTCTCTCCCACACAGTGCCATCCCTCCCTGGATTAGTTGAATGCAAACCTGAACTTCACATCTTCTCATTGACAAATTTTCTATGTGTGTCTGGAGAAAAGCTGACTGTGTGCCTCCAACTCAGGCCTCTTTCCCTTACTCCCCATGGCTTATACTGTGCTGATACAACATGGTCTGGAGGCACAGTAGTGGTCGTTTTGGAAGGGTTTCACTGTAACTAGGCAGGCTGGC
>NW_008410432.1:0-269 GCF_000622305.1 Nannospalax galili | reverse complement strand
GATGTCATGTTTCACATTTTTTGACATATTTCTAGTTTCATGTGTGCTCCAATATGATTCCACCGGGGTTTATTTGGTTCTTTTTTAATTTTCATTTTATGCGTGTGAGTGTATTGCCTGCATGTATGTAAATGCACTTGTGTCGTGCAATGCCTGTAGAGGTCAGAAGAGGGCGTCGGATCCCTTGGAACTGGAGTAATGGACTGTTGTTAGCCACCATAAGGTAGCTGGGAAACGAACCCTGTTCCTCTGGAAGAGCAGTCAGTGCC
>NW_008410431.1:0-272 GCF_000622305.1 Nannospalax galili | reverse complement strand
GATTTCCAAACAAGCCAGTTGGGCTACAGAGAGACCCCATCACAACAAACAAGCAACAGCAAAAAAGAAGGCAAAGTAGTTTTGATTTTTATTTCCTTGATGGCTAAAGAGGTAACTTTTTTCCTTGTGTTTATCCACCATTTGTGTTTGGTCATTTGAAAAGTGTCTGTTTAGGGGATGGAGAAATAGCTCACTAGTTAAGAATGCCTACCACTCACAGAAGACCAGTGTTTGGTTCCAGGCAACTATGTGGTAGCTCACAACCATCTGTA
>NW_008410430.1:0-269 GCF_000622305.1 Nannospalax galili | reverse complement strand
TGAATATTTCTGTTTTGCTATGCTGGGCTTGTTCCATTGACTCTGTACTTGCTCTCCTGCAATGCTTTCATTTGTATGTTAAAAAATTTTAAAACTTCCTAAGATTGAAGAAAGGTTGCTGGTGTCAGAGTCCAAGCTGTGGGGATCCGGTTGGTGCTGTCTATAAGAGCACAGCGACCGTGGGAGCTGCCGCCCAGTGGTTTGCTCTGTCCTGGGATCAGAAGCAGAGCTGGTGGTATGATGAACAGGCTGCAGGCACAGCTCAGGTG
>NW_008410429.1:0-269 GCF_000622305.1 Nannospalax galili | reverse complement strand
ATTAGATAGTGGTTGGTTCTCTCCAATATTGAAAGAGCCATATTTTCACATATTGACTTAATGCCTCTTAGTGTTAAATTTTGTTCAAGAGCATGTTTCTTCTTTTTAAACACTCTCCATTCTTGTAGAGGAGACAGAACTTTCTTTCTGTGACATCACAGTAATTGGAGTATTATGTGGAATGTGAGAATGAAACTCCTAAAGACATTGCTAACTTCTTGCATTTTTTTCTTGTTGTGATGATAAAGGATTTAATTCTGTTATGGAGT
>NW_008410428.1:0-269 GCF_000622305.1 Nannospalax galili | reverse complement strand
TGTGATCTCACATTGGGGCATTATATTTTCACACAACATTGTAATGACACATTAGAGGTCTTTTGAGGGGACATTCAGCATTGTGATGCTACATTGAGAATTGTGGTGATATATTGGAGTATTGTGATATCACAGGAGAGCATTGTGTTGTCATATTGGGGGATCGTGAGGTACATTGAGCAACGTGTTTGAATATTGAGCATGGTGATGACACAATCGATCATTGTAATGACACAATGGTTCATTGTGATGGCACAATGGCACACTGT
>NW_008410427.1:0-269 GCF_000622305.1 Nannospalax galili | reverse complement strand
GTCTTCCTTCTCTGTGTTATGTCTGCTTCTTCACATCTCTGTCATGTCACCCCCCCTTAAGTTCTTGAGGGAAATCACTATGTGTTTCTTGCCTACATCCCCAGCGCCAATGGCACCAGCAGGTAATGCTTTTGTTGAAAAATGAATGAATGAATGAATGAATGAATGAATACATTAGTCTTAAAGAGATCTATAAAGCTCTCCTACATCTCCTATATGGCTTGAAATAAATTCAATGGCATCATCTAAGACTAAAATCAGAAGCAGAT
>NW_008410426.1:0-269 GCF_000622305.1 Nannospalax galili | reverse complement strand
GTGCCAAGACTCGCCCATGTGGTCTATACCGAATCTACTCCCCTCCAGCCTCATTTCATCCCCACTGAGGCAACAGGAGCATCTGCACAAGCCAGGCCAAGCCAGCCAGGGCTGTCCCTACCCAGTGGCTTGACCTCTCCAGTAGCTCTTGGCATACAGACTCCGCAGTTGTAGTCCAGAGGGCCAAGGCTACAGGAGCTGACACTCCCCTCCCCCCCACGCCAGGCCCAGAGGTTTACAAGTTTTCTAAGCTTTTGATAATGTGAAGC
>NW_008410425.1:0-269 GCF_000622305.1 Nannospalax galili | reverse complement strand
GGGGGGGGCACACCAGACTGGTATCTGTGGTCTCCTGTATCTTGGTCTACCTTCATTTTTGCCCTTAAGCTTGTCTAGCAGAGAGGGGCTGGTACCTGGGGGCAGGGTCTCAGACGGTGTCAGAAAGACTTTGCTGCTCACCTTCACAGCTCCGGCTCGGTACTCAGGGGTAGGGAGGCCACAGCGTTGGCAGAGCCCAGCCAGGATCTGTGAAGGCTGGAATGCATCCCGCCATGCATTATACCCATCTCTGCAGGAAGAAAGGAAGA
>NW_008410424.1:0-269 GCF_000622305.1 Nannospalax galili | reverse complement strand
ATTTGAGAGACTACCTTAACCTTAAGTCTCCCATCATAAACATGGCACTGTATATTTAGGTCTGCTTAACTGGAACAATGTTGGGCAGGTTTTAATGTAAAGATCTTTGAGTAGCTTCAATTAAACTTCTCCCTAGATATTTTTATGACTTTTGATGTTAACAATGGTACTTGGCTTTGAAAGTTTATTTTTCAATTGTTCCTTGCTAATACACAGAAATTCAACTGAGCTTTACATATTGATCTTATACTTTGAATCACTTTTTTTTT
>NW_008410423.1:0-269 GCF_000622305.1 Nannospalax galili | reverse complement strand
ACTGGAGGATGTAGCTTCTGAGAGATGAAACCCTTCAAGGAATCAAGAGATTGCTCCCGTTCTGCGGTACCTGGAGACCCTTTCCTGGGGACTTCTACAGCACTTTTCTACTCTGTTCAAACCCCTGAGGGTCTGCCCAGCACTGTGCTAGGCTGCTGCAGCCGCTGTTTCTGAGACCGCGAGCAGTATTTGCAATGCTCTTCCTAATTTCCATGAGTCAGTGGGTACCGAGTTAGCTTTTCACTGTTCACTTTTGTTTCCCTCCTCTT
>NW_008410422.1:0-269 GCF_000622305.1 Nannospalax galili | reverse complement strand
ATTCATGTCATATCTATGTAATCTTTCAAATGTTGTGATTTATACATCATTATATCATTCTAAATATTATACATCATTATATAAGAATTAACAAGAATTCAGGGAAGAGATATCTCATAAGAATAGATATTTATATGTTATCTTAGACTGAGTACCCTAGACAGAAGGCTTCAACTGCAATCAGCATATTGAAGACATGTAAAATATTCTGTGAGGGTAGAAGCAAGGTGAGAGAGGAAAGGAAGATGGAGAAAATGGCCTGTTAGCAT
>NW_008410421.1:0-269 GCF_000622305.1 Nannospalax galili | reverse complement strand
AAAATATGAAAATACGCAACGATTTCTTTTTTCGCTACTAGAAGACACTTTGGAGAGCGGATAATTTTTTGGTTTTTGGTAGGCAGTACTGAGAGATGTTCTATGTTATGTAAAGAGGTGTGTTTGAAGAAGGCAGATAGAGTTGAGTACTCATTCTTTAGTTCATTCAGCTGCCTGGTGACCAACACAGGAAGGCCTGGTACCCTCATTCAGGGGCATCGCTGGCTTACATGATGTCCTTGCACAGATTAGAAAACTGCATGCCCTCT
>NW_008410420.1:0-269 GCF_000622305.1 Nannospalax galili | reverse complement strand
CTATTCTTCTCCTTCAGGTTATTTGTTTTCCTTTACCTCACTGTTTCCTTAGCTTGTCCTGGTTCCTTATAGGTGAGCGCGCTGGGCTCTCGGGGTCCCTGCGCACACTCCCAGAATGGCACGGTGGGTCCGCAGGCTTCTCCGCTGTGCGCCTGGAGGATGGCAGGTCTGGCCCCGCAGGCTTCTCCGTGGCTCTGTGGGTCTCTGCTGCTGGAGCGTTGTCCAGCCGTCTACCGCCCTTATTTCACCCGTGTACTTTCCTCAGGATG
>NW_008410419.1:0-269 GCF_000622305.1 Nannospalax galili | reverse complement strand
TAAACTTCTAACTTTTCGTAATTTACTAGCTTCAACAACTTTCAATCCCTATGTAATCGCCTGAGTTGAAAAGCAGGCAAACTTTGCTTTGGGCCTCTATGTGGTGATTTGGACGTTGCACTAGGAAGTAATGTAGGAAAGAAAATCAAATCCAAAGCTGCGGCAATCCCTTTTCTCTATTTTCCTTAATCAATAGGATAAACTCTAATAAGCAAAAGAAAGGGAAGAAAGGAACATTCGAAGAGGAAGGGTTAAAGGGCTAAAGGGGG
>NW_008410418.1:0-268 GCF_000622305.1 Nannospalax galili | reverse complement strand
GTAAAGTCAGAGAGGGCAGGTGACACGACCATGTGCACATCATAGTGGGCACGTGACACGATCATCTGCACGTCAGAGGGGGCAGGTGACACGACGATGTGCACGTTAGAGGGGGCAGGTGAAACGACCATATGCACATCAGAAAAGGCAGGTGACACGACCATGTGCAGTACTAAGAGGGCAGGTGACATGATGATGTGCACATCAAATAGAGTATGTGACACGACCATCTGCACGACAGAGGGGACACGTGACAGGACCATGTGCA
>NW_008410417.1:0-269 GCF_000622305.1 Nannospalax galili | reverse complement strand
ATTAGCCTCTGTAAGTTTCTCCATCTTCCCCCCAAATATATAAAATGTAATAAATTCACATCGAAATATATTATATGGTTTGTTTGATAGTGCAGGAGACCCCAAGAGAACTCAGGTGAAAAACTGGCATAGCCTGGCCTGGATAAACGAACCACAGCCTTGGGGATGTGGATTTGGGAAAGCAGTGCTGTGCTTGCTGCCTCTATGGTGGGTCAGCAAGGCTCTGATTCCCAAATCCAGGAGCAGCTGCCAGGAACCCAGGGGAGAGA
>NW_008410416.1:0-269 GCF_000622305.1 Nannospalax galili | reverse complement strand
ATTATTTTACTCCAATGTACCATCACAATGATACAACATTACTTCACAATGTTCCATTGGGACATCACAGTGATCCAATATAACAACAGAAATCTCCAATGTGATATCACAATGCTCCACTTTGCCATCACAATGTTAATATATGACTTCACAATATTCCATCTGACATCACAATGCTCCATTGTGACACCATAATGCTCCATGTGCCAATATATTGGTTCAGTGTGCCATCATAATGTTACAACGAGACTTCACAATGCTCCAATGTG
>NW_008410415.1:0-269 GCF_000622305.1 Nannospalax galili | reverse complement strand
CACTAGGACTTCACAATGTTCCATTGTGAGATTGCAATGCTCCAACGTGCCAACACAAACTCCCCATGTCCAATTATATTCCTCAAATGTGCCATCACAGTGTAAAAATATGAGTTCACAAATTTACATCACCAACTGCAATGTGCCAACGCTATTGCCCCATATGCCATTCTATTGCTCCAATGCATCACCAAAATATTACAATATGACTTCACAAAGCTCCATTGTGACTTCACAATGCCCCAATGTGACATCACAATGCTCCAATA
>NW_008410414.1:0-269 GCF_000622305.1 Nannospalax galili | reverse complement strand
TGTTATTAATTTTGGAGGATGAAAATCATCCTTTGAATCAGAGCACTTTTGCTTGAAAATAATAGAAAAAAACCTCCAAACAACTTCAAATTGTCTCTGTAAATAAAAGGAATTCTTGGCTTATGTAACTGTACAAATAGAGTAGGTTCTAGACATCTTTTCTTGAAGCAAATATTTTTGATGATTATTGGTGATCACTCAAAGAACAAGCATCCAATAATAAATCCACTGAAGAATAATTACCATAGTACAGGAATTTGTGTTCACTG
>NW_008410413.1:0-269 GCF_000622305.1 Nannospalax galili | reverse complement strand
CAATGTCTTCAATTTTCATCATTATCTTCAATTTTCAAAGTCTAGGCTAAAATGTGATAGGATCATTAAATGTTAAAATCACAAATCTTGTGACATGTTTTAATTTTCCTCTGATTTATTGTTTTTACTACATTAGGTAATACTGAAAACATCTAACAATTTTTTCCATTGTGTTATTGAGTGCTAAATTAATATACTTTAAAAAAAGTTTAAAAAATATTTTATTTATTATTTCTATTTTATGTGTATGCACGTATTGCCTGCATGTA
>NW_008410412.1:0-269 GCF_000622305.1 Nannospalax galili | reverse complement strand
TTAGTCAGCCTATTTAGAGTTCCTTGTTTAGCAATCTTGGTTTTATTTTTAATTTAAATTTAAAAAAATCTTGAGACAGAATCTCCCTTGTAGCACCAGCTGACCTGGACTTACTATAATAGATTAGGCTGACCTTCATTTCACAGAGATCTTTCTGCCTTTGCCTCCTGAGTGCTGGGATCAAAGGTATGCACCACCATCCCCGACTTGAATGTTATTTTTTAAGGAGAAAATCTTTCTTTCTTTCGCCTTTTTTTTTTTTTTTTTTA
>NW_008410411.1:0-269 GCF_000622305.1 Nannospalax galili | reverse complement strand
ACTGCCAGGCACCATCATGCTTTAGGAAGCAACAGACTCTGTGATGTTTCCAGAAGCTTTTGGCCAGAGCAGCCCTCACAGAGTGAAAGTAATCCCCTCAACACCCTTCAGTTCCAGAGCCAGTGGCTTCCACAAGCCTAGGCCCCACTCCAGGGTTACCAGGGGAGCTAGGGAAAGCCTCCTCCCCATCCCCACGCCCTCAGGATTGCAGCTTCTGTTGTGAAGTCCTGGATTCTCCCACATTTGTCCATTAGGGGCTGTGCAAGATG
>NW_008410410.1:0-269 GCF_000622305.1 Nannospalax galili | reverse complement strand
CTCTAATTTACATGGAAAAATCCAGGTACCTAATTGAGTAAATACACTAAAAAAGATGAAAAATATTAATATGTATAACACTCTCTTATCTGATTTAAATGATGGTACATTAAACAGTGAGTTTAAAGTTCTGGGGGTTTGGGATTGTAGGTCTGTATTAGTTTGCTTCTCCATTGCTGTGAGGAAACACTGATCAAAACCAACTTGGGAAAGAGTTTGTGAAATTATCCTTCAAAGCCACAATCCATCACTGAGAGACGTCAGACGTC
>NW_008410409.1:0-269 GCF_000622305.1 Nannospalax galili | reverse complement strand
TACAAAATAGGAGAGGGCTGGATTTACTTTTTCTAGAAAAAGGAGGACTCTTTGATGCCCTAGGAGAACAGTGCTGTTTCTATGTTAATCACTCAGGAGTTATAACACAGTCTTTGGCTGAGGTCTGTAAAAGACTTAAGAAAAGAGAAAATGAATGACTAAATCAATAAAATTGGTATGAATCCCTATTTGACTGGTCCGCATGGTTAACAACTTTTATCTCAGTAATAGTCGGACCTCTCCTCTTACTCCTATTAGCAGTCACATGT
>NW_008410408.1:0-269 GCF_000622305.1 Nannospalax galili | reverse complement strand
ATAGTTATATTAATAAAAGACATCCTTGAAAAAAGATAAATTCAGTTGGCAATCCATCTAGAGAAGGTGTGAATGTAGGAGTGTATGATCCTGTGACTACTGACTGCCTACTTCAAAATGGATCAGGGAATCTCCACTCCGTCCTTAGTCTTGACCTCAGCATTGTATTGAGTCAATACAATGTCCCTCACTCCAATTGCTTCTTCCAACTGACCTCGAAAGCTGTGGAGTTCAACCTGTGTAACCATATGTTGAAAACTGAGCATTTC
>NW_008410407.1:0-269 GCF_000622305.1 Nannospalax galili | reverse complement strand
GATCTTTTGTTTGGTGTGAGAGTCTTCTTCAATCTCTTAAAACAGGTAAAATAATGTTGCTTTTTTCAATGCAGGAAATCATACTTAGCATTTTGTTACAGTGATCCCATATGAAAATAATGCAAGGGGGAAGGGACTGTATGTTACCTTCAAGCCATCCACACATCCCTCCTCTTGGCCCAGAAAAGGCTTGTCCACTCTTGTGACCATTAGGAAGAAGATCTTGGAAATGGCATAATAGAATACAGATAAATACAGTGTTCAAGTAG
>NW_008410406.1:0-269 GCF_000622305.1 Nannospalax galili | reverse complement strand
TATATAAAATATATACTCTCACCAGTTTACTCTGAGATGTAGCAGAGAATAAACAGGTAATGCTACCTTACTGATGTCAATGGGAGCTTTAGTACCCTTTCACAAATGACTTTATCAGAAAGAAACTGCCTAGTTAAAATAGTCCTTGAAAATGTGTATGGGTGCACACTTGAATCTACATATGCATAAACAAAGAGAATGTTTGGATGTATGCCCTTTCTCTTCTTTAAAGTCACTCTAGACTCCACTTGGGGATATTATCTCGTAAG
>NW_008410405.1:0-269 GCF_000622305.1 Nannospalax galili | reverse complement strand
TGTTCTTCCTCATATGTGGATCCTAGCAACAAATCCTTTTAAATTCCAGGTCCATTTAATAAGATAATGCTATACAGCAGTCCCTTGTGCATGAAATAACGATCATCATCACGACTTCAGCTGAGCCTGACCACTAAACATTGTCACAATTGGGCTTGTTGACAGTTGTGGCATTCATTAAAGGAGGGCCAAGCAGGGTCATTGGCCTCTCACTGGACTATTCAGCCACTCTTCCCAGCCAACTGTATATAATTTGGCCCTAATCACAC
>NW_008410404.1:0-269 GCF_000622305.1 Nannospalax galili | reverse complement strand
CACAGTCCTGGCTAGACTGCTCATAAGCATGGCAGATGAAATGGGA
Organism: Nannospalax galili; assembly: GCF_000622305.1. NCBI lineage: Eukaryota > Metazoa > Chordata > Mammalia > Rodentia > Spalacidae > Nannospalax > Nannospalax galili. Next base: position 223 of record NW_008410404.1, on the reverse strand, counting down.
GGGGGACAGAACAGGGACTTCCCTGGATCTGGGATGGGGGGGATGGCCAGGAGAGGTTTGGTTTGCCAGACTGTTGGAAATGGGAAGAGAAAGATTGATTATGGCTTAGCTCACAGAAGGGCCATGGCTCACCCCTGGAGGAATCTATTTCCTGTGAGTCCCAGTGATGGACAAGACTATGAGGTAAGGTTTTGTTTCAAGGAGTTGGCCTGGTTCAGCTCTT
>NW_008410403.1:0-269 GCF_000622305.1 Nannospalax galili | reverse complement strand
CAATCTCACAGAGATCTACCTGCCTTTGCCTCCCAGCTGCTGAGATTAAGGTCATATGCCACCACACTTGGCTTTCACACATTTTTTGAAAATTAAATTTTTTAAAATTTTTATTCTATGTTCATGAATGTATTGCCTGCATGTATATATGTGCACCTGTGTCATGCAGTACCTATAGGGGCCAGAAGCAGGCATCAGATTCCCTGGAATTGGAGTTATTGATAGTTTGTTAATCATCATGTGGGTGCTGGAGATTTGAACCTGGGTCT
>NW_008410402.1:0-269 GCF_000622305.1 Nannospalax galili | reverse complement strand
TCATTTAAGCAGGTCTTGTTGCAAATCTTTAGGCAACATGCTGTCCTTTGATCCTAAATAATTCTTTCTACTATAATTTTAATCTTATGGGATCTATAATTTTATATACTCTTCTTTTTTAAAAAAAAATCTTCCCAGTGGGACTGGAGAGATGGTTCAACAGTTAAGAACACTGGCTCCTCTTCCAGAGGACCTGGGTTCAATTCCCAGCACATACATGATGCCTAACAACTGTCTGTAACTACAGTTTGAGGGGATCTGACATCCTC
>NW_008410401.1:0-269 GCF_000622305.1 Nannospalax galili | reverse complement strand
GAAGGAAAAGCAGGCCCTTTATAGCCAGAGTGGTGAGCTCTGGATGAAGCACAGTGAGTCATGAGACTTGGTCAGCTCCTCATGGCTCTGACCATATAACCCATGAAGTAATTCATTGTGTCCCATCAGCTGTCTTTTGCAAGTTGTGTTTTAGTTAAGAGGTCATACCTTGGAGAGACGTGAAGAAATGACCAATTTATCATGAACAAAGTTTAAGAACTTTAAAAATATGTAAATCTATCCAAGTCAAAGCTTAAAAATATTTTTTT
>NW_008410400.1:0-269 GCF_000622305.1 Nannospalax galili | reverse complement strand
TCGAACTCACAGAGCTCCATGGGCCTCTGCCTCCCGAGTGCTGGGATTAAACGCATTATAATTGCAGCTGTTCCCACCAAAAAAATTAGCCTTAAAGGTATAAAATCACCACACACGAACGTCAGCAAATACTTCAAAATTACATTATACAAAAAACACCTTCTCATTGACAACACTTAATGACAACACTAAACATTAAACAATTACTAACAAACTATGGTGAGTGCTAGTGAAATGTAGAAAAAAAATGAGAACTTCATTTCATTTGG
>NW_008410399.1:0-269 GCF_000622305.1 Nannospalax galili | reverse complement strand
AAGGAAGCATGTATTCTGAAGGGTCTTAAAACATGATATATTATTCACTATCATACTCTATAAAATGTGAATTAGAAAGTTAGCATTTCTAGCCTTTTGTTCACAGTTTCTGATATTTTGCTAAACAATCCTGGAAGGATTCCAGGGCGACTGGCTCTCCTGACATCATGAAATTCAGTATTTTCACTGTTTACATTTCAATAGCCCATTCCAGACTATGTGTGTTTCTGGTTCAACAGTGGTATGAAACAGTGACTACTGAAACCAAG
>NW_008410398.1:0-269 GCF_000622305.1 Nannospalax galili | reverse complement strand
GATCTTTCCAACAGGGAAAAGACTTGGTTTCCTCTGCCAGAGAGGATAAGGAGGCCACGCTGATATCTCATTATTTTCTGAATCAGCACCTACTGCCCAAGTTCCAAGTCCACCTGTGTCCTGGTTTGGCCCTGCTGCCTCTTCATCACAGTCATTGTTTTTCTCTCCCTACTATGAATTTGACTTCTGTAGACTGACTCTTCTAGATGCCCTGTGATCCGATTTGGTTTGGTGAGGGGAGGACACCAGTAGAAGATTGGAAGATGGCA
>NW_008410397.1:0-268 GCF_000622305.1 Nannospalax galili | reverse complement strand
TTTTTTTTTTTTTTGGTCTTTTTGAGACAGGGTCTCCCCATAGCTCCAGCTAGCCTGGAATTTGCTATGTAGACCAGGCTGGCCTCAATTTTACAGAGATCTGAGTGCCTCTGCCTCCTGAGTGCTGGGATTTAAGGTGTGTGCCACCCCCACTCCCCTCCACCCCTGGCATATTTTGCTTTTTTTTTTAAATTTTTTTCTCTTTCTTTATTTTTTATTTTTTGGTCTTTTTGAGAGAGGGTCTCCCTGTAGTCCCAGCTGTCCTGGA
>NW_008410396.1:0-269 GCF_000622305.1 Nannospalax galili | reverse complement strand
CATGCATTTTAGTTAAGTCCAGTGGTGTTTCTCAGGAACAGGATATGGGGTCACGTGTCTGTGAGGCCAACTCATAGTATTCTTATGAACATACTGGAAATGTCTTCATCTGTGGAGGGGATCTACAATCACCTCTAGGCATGCCTGTGGGAAATGATCTTGATTAGTTTATTGATGTGGGAAGACCCTTCAGAGGCTGAAATTAGTCCATCAGCAGGGCCCTACAGGTCAGAGTCAGCACCAGCAACCTCATCACACAGGACTTTGGA
>NW_008410395.1:0-269 GCF_000622305.1 Nannospalax galili | reverse complement strand
AAAATAAAGCAAAAAGGAGAGTGGGAGGGAATACCTGGTCCTTTCTTCCAGAGGACCAGGATTCAGTTCCCAATACCCACATGGTGGCTCACAACTACCCCAAACTCCAGATCCTGGGGATTTGATGCCATCTTCTGGCCTCCAAGGGTACCAAGAATACACATGGTGCACATACAAACGTGCAGGCAAAACGCTCACACATATAAAACTTAAAAAATAATAAAAAACTAGAAGAGGGCTGGAGAGATGCCTCAGCAGTGCTTGCTGCT
>NW_008410394.1:0-269 GCF_000622305.1 Nannospalax galili | reverse complement strand
AAAACCTGGTCAACAACCTTAGCTACCAGTGAATTGAAAATGAAAACCACTTTAAGAGTTCGTCTGAACCCAATCAGATTGCCCATCATCGGAAATACAAATGGCTCCAAATTCCGGCATGTATTTGGGAAAAAAGTGAACTTTTTAAACACTGTTGCCAGGAGTGTAATGTAGGGCACACACACTGGAAGTTATTCTGAAATTTCCTGACAAAAACTATGAACGTATCTACCATATAACTCAACTATACCTCTGTGTGTGCTACCCAA
>NW_008410393.1:0-269 GCF_000622305.1 Nannospalax galili | reverse complement strand
CACATTGGTTCCTCTGTAACCTTGGTCACCCTTCCCAGGGTTTCCTACCTGAGTCCACAGAGAGGTAGTGCAGTTGGCATTCCCGCTCATCACGTGACTTTATAGTTGTAGCCAGAAGGATCTTAGCAAAGTCTCGGGTCTGCTTGGCACTAGCAGCAGCTGCGGCTCAAGCCTGTTTGTCTTCCAGGCTTTCTCTGTGGTTATAGACCCTCAGAGAGGGTCAAACGTTCCCTCCTTAGGCCATCCAACGTCGAAGGTTGGCCATTCAT
>NW_008410392.1:0-268 GCF_000622305.1 Nannospalax galili | reverse complement strand
ACCGTCTGCACGTCAGAGGGGCAGGTGACACGACCAACTGCCTGTCAGATGTTGCAGGTGACACGACTATCTTTATGGAAGAGAGGGCAGCTGACGACCATCTGCATGTCAGAGGCAGCAGGTGACACGACCATCAGCACCGCAGAGCAGGCAGGTTACAGGACCATGTGCACGTCAGAAAGGGCAGGTGGCATGACCATCTGCAGGTCACACGGGTCAGGTGACATGAACATCTGCACGTCAGAGGGGCAGGTGACACGACCATGTG
>NW_008410391.1:0-269 GCF_000622305.1 Nannospalax galili | reverse complement strand
ATGTCTGTAGGCATAGAGCTCACATTTCCCACCACTGACCTTTTTTTTTTTACTGGCACATTTTTTAAATGCTCAATTGACAATTAAATTACTTTTGCACCCGAAGATGCCAAAGTTACTTCTGCTAAGACTCCCTTGACACAGGTGTCCGTGTCTCCATTCACAGCCACAAGGAAGGAGTAGCTTAGCAGCTTAACTTCGCTTGAGGAATGCCTCACAATTTCATACCTAAGTCTACAACTTACATTTCTTTCAATATCCTTCACGTT
>NW_008410390.1:0-269 GCF_000622305.1 Nannospalax galili | reverse complement strand
CAAAGACAGGCAGATCTCTGTGAGGTTGAGGCCAACCTGGTCTACATAGTGGCTCCAGGCCAGTTTGAGATACAGGGAGAGCCTGTCTCAAAAAGACCAAAAGACAAACAAATAAACACCCCACCATAATCACAGAGGTCATGAAAACCCTATTTATTTGACCAAGTGGAGGAACACACCCAAAATTGAAATTTGCCTTGAAATTCTTTGACTCTGAGTTATTTCAGAAGAAAACAATTTAAATAATATTTTCACAAGAACTGAATGAG
>NW_008410389.1:0-269 GCF_000622305.1 Nannospalax galili | reverse complement strand
CCCTAGGGAGGTGGTCCTGTGTTGTAAAAGGAAGCAGGCTGAGCACAGGCCAGAGGATCAGGCCAGTGTGAAGCATTCCTCTGTCTGTTTCAGCTCCTTTAAGAAGTGCTCTGCCTTGGTTAGCTTTCTACTCCTGTGATACAACACCATGACCAAAACCAACTTGGGAAGAAAATTTTTTTATTTCAGTCTTACAGCTCCCAAAAGTCAGTTGATCACTGTGGAGAATAAGCAGGTAGAAAGTTTCTTGTGGTAGAGATCAAAACATG
>NW_008410388.1:0-269 GCF_000622305.1 Nannospalax galili | reverse complement strand
CTTCATGGATTTAAAAAATTAGTATAAAAGTACAAGAAAAGAGGCCAACAGAAAACTACTAGGATATTTGAGATTGTATTTGAAAAACTAACGTGTCAGTCCTGTTCAGGGGAGGTGGCCACCGCTCCCAGTGGGCTCCCACAGTGATTATCTGATATTTGGATTCGAATTTCACTCCTTGTATGCTTCATTCTTGAAAATAGCTTCTCACACATGGTGCTTCCAAGAAGTGATGACACAGATAAACATCGACTGTGAGGTGAGGGATG
>NW_008410387.1:0-269 GCF_000622305.1 Nannospalax galili | reverse complement strand
ATATTTTAAAAAATCTAAATATATGTGCACAAGACCTCAGGTAGCCTAAATAATTATGAGCAAAAAAAAAAAACTGCTAGATGTATGACCATACTTGATTTCCAGATATACTACAGAGCCATATAGAGAAATATCATAGCACTAACCTGAAAACAGACACATTGATCAATGTAAAAATAACTCGGGACCTAGATATAAGTTCTTATAACTAAGGCCTCTGAATTTGATGATGCAAAAAACATACATTGGAGAAAAAAACAGTACCTCCA
>NW_008410386.1:0-268 GCF_000622305.1 Nannospalax galili | reverse complement strand
AAAGATACAAGGCCCCTACTAGAAACCTTTGAGTCCCTGGTTAGCCTCACTAACAGAACTAATAGTGATGGTTCTATGAACTTTCCTGTATAATCTTGGATAATAAACTCATGATGATATGGAGTCAGTATGACTCCCTCCAAACTAGATCAGTATCAAAGATTTAGTTATTCTCCAAAAGGAGTGGGGAATGAACTATCTCAGGTAAACTAACATTGCCTAAGTTACTACATTTTGCCCAAAGCAGCCATTTCAGGAGAAGTGCCTT
>NW_008410385.1:0-269 GCF_000622305.1 Nannospalax galili | reverse complement strand
AAGGCCCTAAAAGGACTGGCCACCAAATTTGGAATCTCCAAGAATACCTTTTGGATGCCCTGGAGGGAGGAGGCAGCAGGCCAAGACTGTGCTGTTGCAGAGAGCAAGGGGGTAAAGGGAGCTGGCGAGAACTGGGGAGGGGGTGAGTGAGTCTGCAGGGGTGGGTGCATGGCCTGCGTGTGTGAACGGCAGTGAGGGACAGGGAGCCACAGGGCGTGGGCATAAAGCACTGGGATACAGTTGCAAGGTAAAGGGGTGGTGGCTTCAGG
>NW_008410384.1:0-269 GCF_000622305.1 Nannospalax galili | reverse complement strand
TTAGAGAGGTTGGAGATGTGGCTTAGTTAAGTGCTTGCCTAGAATGTATGAAATCCTGGGTTCACCTGCAGCACTGCATAGACTGGGAATGGTATGGTATACCTGTAATCCCAACCCTTGGAAGGTGGAGGCAGGAGAATCAGGAATTGAACATCATTCTAAGCTGCAGAGTATGATGCCAGCCTGGGCTACACGAGACCCTGCCTTTGAAAAGATAATTAGAAGACAATACGACCAGCTCTAGATTTATGTTTTTATTTTACTTTTTT
>NW_008410383.1:0-269 GCF_000622305.1 Nannospalax galili | reverse complement strand
ATTTGGAGAGTTGTCCACTATGTTACAAGTCTTTCAAGACTTTCCCACAACTCCATGCAATATATTTTCAGACAGTGCTTATGTGGTCCAGACCATAAGAGCTTAGCTTTCACAGCCTTTAGACTTCGTGGTAGCCCCCTTGATTTATTACTCTCCTCTTTACAGCTGCTACTGAAATAACGCCCTACCCCCGGTACGTTCAATATCTATGCTCCCACACTAATCTTCCAGGACTTTTAGCAGAAGGCAATGCTACCATTGATAAACTA
>NW_008410382.1:0-268 GCF_000622305.1 Nannospalax galili | reverse complement strand
GAGAGAGAGAGAGAGAGAGAGAGAGAGAGAGAGAAGCATCACATGTTGGCAGCATAACATGTTGGTTTCCCCCTTTATAAGGAACTGATAGTTTGAGTTGAGTCATAGAAAGAGAAAAACTTTTCTAACTTTATAAATGTGTAACTAACAAGAGTTCTTTCATTACACCACTTTGAGTATCTTGCTTGTACTGAAAAGCAAAGAAAAAATCACTAACTGTTCAAATACTTATTTAGTCTGGATATATGATAGCATGTACAAATAAAGG
>NW_008410381.1:0-269 GCF_000622305.1 Nannospalax galili | reverse complement strand
GGAGGTGGTAGAAGCTGGGATGTGCCTTGGAAGGGCACTTCTTGACCCTGGCCTCCTCTCTCTCTCTGTTTCCTGGCTTTTATGGGTCGAGTAGTCTCCTTTTCTATACTCTCCCATCACCATGGTGTTCTGACTTGCATAGGGCCTGAAGTAATGAAGCCAGCAGACTGTGCATTGAAACCTTTGAAACTGTGAACCAAAATAAATCTTTTCTCTAAGTTGTTTCTTACAGGTATTTGTTACATAACAAAAAGTTGCCCAACATGTTA
>NW_008410380.1:0-269 GCF_000622305.1 Nannospalax galili | reverse complement strand
ACAGAGCCTCACCTCTGCCTGGGATCAAAGGTCTGTACCACCACTCCTGACCCAGCCCTGATTTTTTAAAAAGAAATGTTGGGCTCCCTTTTGTAGTCATTCTTTCAAATCAGCTTTAAGTAATTTTGGTCTCATAAACAAATTTGTGAATTTTGTCAGATGAGAATTCTTAGGCTTTTTGGCAGATGATTCCTTCCTTCCCTCCCCCCTCCTCCCCCCTTCCTCCCTCCCTCCCTCCTCCCCTCCCCTCCTTCCTTGTGTATTGCCTG
>NW_008410379.1:0-269 GCF_000622305.1 Nannospalax galili | reverse complement strand
CTCTTTTCTGGCCTCCACAAGCACTACACTCATGTGCAAAACCCACACACAAAGATCCACAGACATACACACATAATTTAAAAATTAAATACTTAAAAAATATTTTATTTATTTTATTTATTTTTTGTGTGTATGAATGTATTACCTGCATGCATGTAAGTGTAACCTTGTTGTACAATACCCGTGCAGGTCAGAAGAAGACACTGGATTTCCCTTGGACTAGAGTTACAATGGTTGTTAGCCACCATATGGGTGCTGGGAACTGAACC
>NW_008410378.1:0-269 GCF_000622305.1 Nannospalax galili | reverse complement strand
AAGAAACTCATCTCACTTTCAAGGACAGGCACTACCTTAAGGTAAAAGGATCGAAAAAGTATACCAAGTGAATGGTACTAACAAAATAGGCATTGCAATTCTAATATCTGATAAAATAGACTTAAAACTAAAACTAATCAGAAGAAATAATGAGGCCACTTCTTTCTGATCTCAGGAAAAATAAACCAAGAAGATATTACAATCATGAACGTATATTCACCAAACTCTGTGCACCCTACTTCATAAAAAGAGTACATGATTTTAAGACC
>NW_008410377.1:0-269 GCF_000622305.1 Nannospalax galili | reverse complement strand
CTATCAGAATGAACTAAATGCATCAGAATTTGAGCAACCAAACCCCTGCTATTTAGGAATAATGCAATTTATAGAAGTGCATTACAGCTAAATTGATATCTAATTCTTTCATGAATTACAACTTTGTATTCTGTACTAGTTAACATCTTTCTTCAAAACTTCCCAAAAGATATGTCTGCAACCTGGTGATTGTAATACCATACATTAATATCAAGTGTTGGTACCCACTGTATTTACTCTATAAACATATTTCATAAATGTGTCTGCTG
>NW_008410376.1:0-269 GCF_000622305.1 Nannospalax galili | reverse complement strand
TTTAGTTAATTATATGTTCAAAATGTGAAGCCTTTGTTAATGGTGAGTGTAAAATGCAGGGTAAGAAGATTTAGAGCTGAGATGCACTGAGTTGTTTACTTGAAAAGTTGAAATTTTGTGATTGATTGCTTCCAGTTAGAGTTTTAAGGCAGAATGGAATCACCTGAGGTACTTGTTTAACAATCCCAATTGGATGTGGCTGAGAGATGATCAAATAGGTGGTTAGGTGGCCTGGATATGCTCCTGTCACTTTAAGCCTCAGTGACCCC
>NW_008410375.1:0-269 GCF_000622305.1 Nannospalax galili | reverse complement strand
GACCTAGGGAACATAGGTCTTGGGCTTCTTCCTCCTCTGGTTCCTCCAGGTTTCCATCCCTGGCCCCCATGGCTGAGCCCAGCCCCTTACACACTTGCTCATGGGGGGAGGGGAGGGTGGTCTGAACTCTTCCTCTGAGAGAGATTGGGCCCCCGAGGGAGGACAGACGGTATAGCTCCAGTAGTCTATTTCCCTTTTCTACTAGTGATCTGTATAACTGGAAATTACAGACTCCCTCCTTTACAGAGAAACCCCAAGCACTAGTTTCC
>NW_008410374.1:0-269 GCF_000622305.1 Nannospalax galili | reverse complement strand
CTGCCAACACTGATTCTATGTGGCTAAAATGTTCACTCTGATTAGAACCATGTCACCCTCAGCCTTTCTTCTATGTATTTGTTTGTTTTGAATTTCTGGCATTTATCTGTCATAGAAATTGGGGAAAAAATAAAAACTATTAGAGATCATTGTATTATCAACATAATCTAGATTATTTCTTAATCATTATCCCACATTCCTCACACTTTATTTGCTCATCTCAATAGAACAACAATAAACTATATTAAAGCAAACCAATCAATCCCCCC
>NW_008410373.1:0-269 GCF_000622305.1 Nannospalax galili | reverse complement strand
TGGTTGCACATTGGAGCATTGTGATGTCACATTGGAGCATTGAGAAGTCACCTTGTACCATTATGATGGCACACTGTACCAATATATTGGCATGTGGTGCAATAGCGTTGGCACATTGGAGCATTGTGATATCACAATGTGATGTCATATAACATTGTGAGGGCACGATGGAGAATTGGGATGTTATATTGGGGGATTGTGAGGGGACACTTAGCAAGGTGTTTGCATATTGAGCATGGTGACGACACAACAGATCATGGTAATGACAC
>NW_008410372.1:0-269 GCF_000622305.1 Nannospalax galili | reverse complement strand
CTCCTCTGTGAGCTGGAGCTGGAGCTGTGGTCCCCTCTTGTGAGTGAGGGATGTGGTTCCCCTCCTGTGGACTGAGGTTGTGATCCTCTCCTTTGAGCTGGAGATGTGGCCCCCTCCTGTGGGCTAGAGCTATGATCCTCTCTTATGAGCTGGAGCTGTGATTTCCCCTCCTGCAAGCTGAAACTATGGTCTCCTCCTGTGACCTGATCCTGTGGTCACCTCCTGAGAGCTATAACAGCAGTTTCCCCTCCTGTGAGCTGGAGTTGTGG
>NW_008410371.1:0-269 GCF_000622305.1 Nannospalax galili | reverse complement strand
ACCTCTCAGTGGTGTAGTGATCTTTAACCCACCCATGCTAGACTGGACAGTGCCCTTTCTTTGGTCTGTCAGAGCCTTCTCTAGCTCAAGTGGATAGACATTTCTTTATATTTTAGCATGCGAAACCACTCAACAACATCTAATTATGACTTCTACCCACATTAAAGTTTAAAGAGATTGTTGTCTCATATGCAACCTCAGAGAGAGAGAGGAGCCTGGCGATCCTCCCGAGCCCCTCCCATTCCCCCACGAGGCAACATTAACAGGCC
>NW_008410370.1:0-269 GCF_000622305.1 Nannospalax galili | reverse complement strand
TAAATCCTAGAAAGGAAATCAGGAATAAAATTGACATAGATAACTAAAACTAAAATTCTATGATCAAAATTATATAAAAAATCTTTATAAGGGTTAACTTGTGTTCCCCTCGTAGCTCCTGAAATGTGCTGAACTCTTAACTCCAAATGTTTGTCAATTTGCCTTCTCTAGATATCATCTTATTTAAAAGTCTTATTAAAAACAGAAGATATAATCAAGTTAATTTGAAGGCATTAAATTTCACTCTAATTCATTAAAGCTTGTTTCTA
>NW_008410369.1:0-269 GCF_000622305.1 Nannospalax galili | reverse complement strand
TACTATAGCCATTACCCTGGGCTCCTCCATATTGATGGTTATACATGAGGTGGGGGCTGAGGGCCCTGTCAGTCTTTGGCCACCAGGCCAAGAAGATCGGTGATGGACTCCTGCAAAGTGGACGGGGTTGGGGAGACTGCCTACCTTGGCATGGCAAAGAAGGACAATTGATCCTCCAGTGACCTCTCTGTCCACATTGAGGTCAGGGGCCCGGTGGCCATGGATTGGGGCATTCTTTGGCCCAGTGTCCAATCTGTCCACATCTGAAG
>NW_008410368.1:0-269 GCF_000622305.1 Nannospalax galili | reverse complement strand
TGTGTTTGAAATAAAGCTACCTCTACCTTCCAGGGAGCATCAGATCAGTGGAGTTTGGAACAGGCATATATGTAGCGAGTGTTATACATATCTTAAAGCTTAGAAAGGGAAAGGATTAAATATTCTCATACATAGAAACTTTACACAATGGAAAAGCTTAGATGGAAAGCATATTCTAACTCTTCAACGCAAGAGCGACCACTGATGGAATTTTTCACTGTGCATTCCTCCTCAACAACTAAATAACTTATATGAAAAGGTGGTTAGAG
>NW_008410367.1:0-268 GCF_000622305.1 Nannospalax galili | reverse complement strand
TAGACCATCTGCACGTCAGAGGTGGCAGGTGACACGACCATCTGCACATCACAGGAGGCAGGTGGCACGACCATCTGCACATCACAATGAGCAGGTGACATGACAACCTGCACGTCAGAGGGGGCAGGTGACACGACGATCTTCATGTCAGAGGCGGCAGCTGACACGAAAATTAGCACGTCAGAGGGGGCAGGTGACACGACCTTGTGTACATGATAGGGAGCAGGAGACACGACCATCTGCACGTCAGAGGGGGCAGGTGACACGA
>NW_008410366.1:0-269 GCF_000622305.1 Nannospalax galili | reverse complement strand
CGTATATAATCTTTAACTCCTTATAAACTCTATAAGGCTGAGGTCACTTTTTACATGTATAAGAAGTCAAGCACACTATTTATGGATGTGCATACATAAGACCTGAGTGGAACATGGGCTCTTTAGCTCAGCCAAGTCCAGCTCCATCTTAGACATTCAGCTGACAAACTCAAGAGCAGACATTTTGAATACAGGTTAAAACCTTAAAGCTTTAACAGTTTCCCTCTCAAAGTTTCAGTCTCAAATTTCAGACTCTTTCTTGGAGTTGT
>NW_008410365.1:0-269 GCF_000622305.1 Nannospalax galili | reverse complement strand
GCAGTCTCCCTGCAGGTCCAGCCTAGGGGAGACTCAGGGTCCCAGCCAGGAAGGAGGTGAGTGGTGTGGAGTCAACACACAGACACCAGGAGTAGGGTGGAAGCAGATACTAGGCAAGGTGCTGCAGACTCGTTTATTACAGGAAGGACTTAGGCTTATATAGTTTATCTGTCGCCTCTCATTGGTCCCTCTGCATCTCCCAATAATGTGACCATTCGTGATTGGCTCTTCTAGCGGCCTCGGCTGTTGCCAGGTGTTTTGGCAAAGAT
>NW_008410364.1:0-269 GCF_000622305.1 Nannospalax galili | reverse complement strand
AGAAAACAACCTCTCCTTCTCCCAGAAGTTATCAACTGCCAATAGTTCCTCAGCTAAGGGTGAGCATTCTTACCCACTTCCCCACTTCTATGCTGGGATTTTGCCTGGCTTGAGCTTGCTTGGGTCTTGTGCATGCTGTCACCATTGCTATGAGCTCCTAGGACTAACTTCCCAGCTGTATGGAAAACTCTGTTTCCTTTCAGTGCTTCCTCTTTTTAAAAATAACTTTATTGATTCTTAGAGAATTTTATAAAATATATATTTAACAT
>NW_008410363.1:0-269 GCF_000622305.1 Nannospalax galili | reverse complement strand
GAGCACAGGTTCAGACAGCTGGCACTTGCTAAGGCCATAGGGATGTTGTGAGGGTTTGGATGAAAATGCAACCCCCATAGACGCTAAGTATTTGGACATTTTGTCCCCAGTTGGTGGTGGTATTTTGGGAGTGCGGGGGGTTTGAGGCAGCAACCCCCACGCAGTGATGATTGGGGATGAGCAAGCGTGCTATTTGCCAGCCCACACCAACCCCAGTGCCGGGGACACTCAGACGCAATGGGGAGCCTAGTCAAGCAGGGACTCATTTA
>NW_008410362.1:0-269 GCF_000622305.1 Nannospalax galili | reverse complement strand
CTTCTGAAGGCAGTTCCATACAGGAAGTACATCTCTGGAGAAGAAGAAGAAATAGCGTTAGAAATGGCTTCCGTTATTTTGTCTTTCTTTTTCTTTTCTGCCCCCCCCCACTCCTTCAGTGCATGAACGACATAGAATTCATTATTCGATCGTGGTGTACATCCACTTTCATCAATGAAGAAGAAATTCATTCCCCAGATATTGATAATGATTGGTGAGCAGTACTTAGACTTTGTTGCCGTATCTCATTTAAGTCTGGTCATTATTGG
>NW_008410361.1:0-269 GCF_000622305.1 Nannospalax galili | reverse complement strand
ACCCTTTGTCTTTGTCTGAAATGAGCTTTACATGCACCCTGGACCCTGCACATATACACTAGCCCTTCTTTGGTAGATAAACTTGCTGTTAGAGAATTAAGTTGGCTTGTTAGCTTATTGTAAAGAAACGCCAAGTCCCAGAGTCACTACTCTGTCTCCGATCCAGTCTCTCTGTTCCTGGAGCCAGGTCCCCCGCTGAGCAATACACCCCAATTCCCGATATACCAGAGCCAAGCCTGCTGAGGGTCAAGGTAGGAATTTCAGACATT
>NW_008410360.1:0-269 GCF_000622305.1 Nannospalax galili | reverse complement strand
ATTGAATACATTTCCTGCAATATCTCACTGTTACCTCATAAATAAATACAATTATGTGTCAATGAAAAGTAAAATTAAGATGGGGAGAAAACTCAGTAAGGACCCAAGTTCAGTCCCAGAGCCTAAGTACAAAGAGCTGAGCAATGTGGTGCATGCTTGTAATCCTGGTACTAGGGTATCAGAGACAGGTGGATTCTTAGGGCTTGTTGGCCAGCCAGCCTAGCCTACTTGGCGAGTTCTAGGCTAACTTGAGAGCTTGTCTGAGGAAA
>NW_008410359.1:0-269 GCF_000622305.1 Nannospalax galili | reverse complement strand
GTAGACCAGGCTGGCCTTGACCTCACGGAGATCCACCTCCACCTGCCTCTACCTCCCAAGCGCTGGTATTAAAGGTGTGCGCCACCAGGTCCAGCTGAGACTTAAATCCTGCCCACAATGGTGTCCTTTTCGGCCCTTGAAAGTTGGAGCAAATTATAATAACCTGCCTAGGAAAAGCAGCAGGATGTGCTATCAGTTACCACAGTTAGGGAGCAGGGAGAATGCATTCTTCCTTTATCTTCTTTGATGCACCCTGCACACAGCATCAC
>NW_008410358.1:0-269 GCF_000622305.1 Nannospalax galili | reverse complement strand
GAGTGCGATGCTTTTATGAGATGGAGGAAATGAAATCACGTGGACATGAATATCAGCCTGGGATCTCTAAAGCCCCCCAGCCTCTGCTGATGCCATCGTAAAATGTTTTTTTTAGGAAGAAATATTGGCAAGAGCCTTTGGAGTTTCTCTTACCCCTCCTTCCTAGGAACCCCATTCTGGGATGTTCATCTTGGGATCTAACGTAGTCCTCTCTGTGCCCCCTCTCGCCTAGTAACAAAGGCATGGAACATCTGTACAACATGAAGTGC
>NW_008410357.1:0-269 GCF_000622305.1 Nannospalax galili | reverse complement strand
TAAACTGTTCTTCTGGTTTTAAAGCCTTCCAGAAACTCCTTAGTACCGAATATGATTTTCTATCAATTTTTTTCTTTGGGAATTTGGGCTTGATATGTCTTGCCACATTTGACTTTGAGTAACCCAAACAGACCTTTTCTTCTGTCTGGCCTTGTAGGGTGTTCTGTTATCCTACAGACATGTTTATATGTTGGTCAGCGTCATTTAGATCTGCTGAGGCCTCTCTCACTTTACAAAGATCCTGTCCTATTAAAGGGCTTAGCAAAGCC
>NW_008410356.1:0-269 GCF_000622305.1 Nannospalax galili | reverse complement strand
AAAAAAAAAAAAAAAAAAAAACTAAGCCAGGAGTAAATAATTAACTATGGAGCATACATCCTCAATAAAGTTCTTAAAAGAAGATTTAAATAAGCTGTGCTACCCCAGAAGAGCATGATTAGTCACGGGCTACATAAACAACCCAAAGACATGCAAGACAGAGGGGTCTTTGGAGGTGGGAAATTATTGCCTAGGTATACATGGGCATGGTAGGGTGCATGCCAGGAGTATCACATGAATATATCATGGACATCTGGCACCTCAGTCCC
>NW_008410355.1:0-269 GCF_000622305.1 Nannospalax galili | reverse complement strand
GGCGTTACAGGGCTTATGAAGGCAAAAACCACAAAATCCCCTCCCCAACCAAGTGTCCAGTCATATAAAAGGTGAACTTGAGCTTGCAGTCTCCTCTCCATAGCACAGCATAGCGTTTGCGAGGTGATCATGCACTGCCAAAATGCATGGAAATGACAGCAGTCAATTAGCGATTCTTCAAAACAAGTCTGGCTATGTTCCCACCATTTCCTCTAGGCGCCAAACAAGTCTGATCATGCCCTGGCTGTTTCCTCTAGGCACCATCCTGC
>NW_008410354.1:0-268 GCF_000622305.1 Nannospalax galili | reverse complement strand
TGTATGTGTGTATGAATAACCTTCACAATAGTCCTGTGACCCTCACAGGTAGGAAAAATGAGCACAAGGTTTAGATCATTGCCTAGGTTCACATCTATCAGTGAGAAAATTAGGTCCAGGAGCCTAAAGGGTCATAGTGTGTGGTCTTCAAGTCATTTCATTGCTGCTTAGGTGGCCCAGACTTCCTCAGTATTCAATATTTAAAGAATCTGAGAGCTGGGGTGCTGGAGAGATGGCTCGGTGGTTAAGAGCACTGGCTGCTCTTGCA
>NW_008410353.1:0-268 GCF_000622305.1 Nannospalax galili | reverse complement strand
ATGTTAAACCTCTGTCAGATGTGTTGCTGGTAAAGATTTTCTCCCACTCTGAGGATTTGCTCTTCTCTTCCTTGGTTGTGTCTTTTGATGTACAGAAGCTTTATAGTTTAATGAAGTCCAATTTGTTGATTCTTGAACTTGTTTCCTGAGCAATAGATGTCCAGTTTAGAAAAACTTTCTTACACAAATATCTTGTAGGTTATTTTCAATGTTTTCTTATAACAGTTTCAGAGTTTCAGGCTTCACATTGACATCTTTGATCCATTTG
>NW_008410352.1:0-269 GCF_000622305.1 Nannospalax galili | reverse complement strand
TTGACCTTGCTTTACAGCTGAAGATAGCCTAGGAAACTTGATGTTCCTGAATCTCTTTCACAAGTGCTGGGATTATAGGCATGCATCATCTTGGCTGGTCAGGCCTCCCTCCCTCTTTTCCTTTTTTTTCTGAGTTAAAGTTTCACAGAGATCTGTCTCCCTCTGCGTCCAAAGCCCTGGAAAAAATGATGTGCACTACCACATCTAACTTTCTATAATGTTTTTATTCCCTATGATTTCCTTGGTGTTCTGAATGTGGATTATTAGCA
>NW_008410351.1:0-268 GCF_000622305.1 Nannospalax galili | reverse complement strand
TATTTGAATATTGAAGTGCCAGGATCAGCATGTAGGTAAAAATACTTAAAAATCCAGAATAAAAGTTTTAATAAAGGCATGTGCTGTAAGAGAGACAGATGTTTGGAAGGTGAATTCTTAGAGAGAACTACTCCTTGAGAGGGACTTGAGGTCCTATTTTTAAAAATATTTTATCTATCAATTTTTATTTTATCTGTATGAGTGTATTGTCTGCATGCATGTAAATGTACTGTGTTGTGAAATGCCCAAGGAGGTCAGAAGAGGGCAT
>NW_008410350.1:0-269 GCF_000622305.1 Nannospalax galili | reverse complement strand
TTGGAGGGGGCCTGGGCCATCTGGAGGAGAGTCTTCACCAGGTAGATATGCAAGAAAAACGCAGAGTTCTGCATCTCTGACAGAGACGTGAGACCCCCCCCTCCCCCGCAAACCAGGGACGAGGAGGTGGAGTCAGAGCTTCGGGACGCTTCTAAGGCACATCAAACAGCACCTTCTTCCAATAGGATCTGATCGGAGGTGGCCTTAGGGGGCCTCCTGCCCTGAGCTCAGAGGCTTACGGGAGTCCCATGAGCTGGTAGAGGTGGGGG
>NW_008410349.1:0-268 GCF_000622305.1 Nannospalax galili | reverse complement strand
GAGAGAGAGAGAGAGAGAGAGAGAGATTGCTTGCATGTTTGTACCCTGGCTCTTGTGTGGAGGTCAGAGGACAACTTCAAGAGTTAGTTCTCTCCTTCTACTGTGTGGGTTTTGAGGAATGAACTCAGGTTGTCAGGCTTAACTTGCTGATCTCACCAATCCCCACTCCCTGCTGTTTTATAAAGATTTATTATGTGTATATCTTTGTGCACAAGGAGGTCAGAATTGGGCCTTGGGTCTGGAGTTACAGGTGTTTTGGAGATAACAC
>NW_008410348.1:0-268 GCF_000622305.1 Nannospalax galili | reverse complement strand
AGTTTTTTATGGGTTCTCCACACTGCTTTCTATAGGGGCTGAACAAGTGTGCAATCCCACCAGCAGTGGCTGAGCGTTCCCTTTCCCCACATCCTCTCCAACATTTGGTATCATTTGCTCTCTTGACTGTAGTCTGTCTGACTGAGGGAAGATGAAATTTTAAGGTATTTTGAATTTGCATTTTCCTAATTATTAATGATGTTGAACACCTTTGAAGATGTTCTTAGCCACCTTTATTTCTTCTTTTGAGAACTCTCTGTTGAGCTCC
>NW_008410347.1:0-268 GCF_000622305.1 Nannospalax galili | reverse complement strand
CCTGATTACAGTGAGGTCAGAGTTCTGTGACTTCATACAAGGGTACCTTCTATGGTAATGAAAGGCCTTGGACAGAGGGAATCAGAGGGACCCCTGGGCTGGGCAGGGACATTTGCGTCGTGGTGAGGATTGGCTCTACCCCATATTCTTGGAGTAAATACCTCACTGACCATCAGTGTGATGTAGTTCGAGACAACAATCTTGATGGAGATGACCCAGGAGGACACAATGTGGTCCTTGAGGTATCCCTCATCTAATTACATGGCAG
>NW_008410346.1:0-268 GCF_000622305.1 Nannospalax galili | reverse complement strand
CAAGAGCAGTCAGTGCTCTTAACCACTGAGCCATCTCTCCAGCTCCGCTTCTGCTTATTCTTGACTCCACTTGAATGCACATTTTGGGTAAGTGGAGAAATTGTCTTCATTTATTTGATTGCTTTTTAATAATTCAATTTTTAATTTTTTGAGAATTTTGTACACAAGTACTGTATGTACATCATCTCCTCCTCTCCCTCTCCATCAACTCCTCTTCATGAACTCTTCTTTAATTATTAAAGAACACACACACACACACACACACACA
>NW_008410345.1:0-268 GCF_000622305.1 Nannospalax galili | reverse complement strand
AGACAGCAAACATTTCTGACAAAATTATAAAATCAAAATCCAGAGAACATAAGGTGATGTGTTGCTTACTCTTGACAAGTTTCTCCCGCTGAGTTCTTCTGAGTGCTACATCTAGCGTAAGCATCTCTTCCTCGATGGAACTTGTGAATGCTAATAAAATTCATGCATATCTTCATGATCTTTCCTTCAATAATGGTTGCGTTTCTCAGATTCATATACAAAGAACTTCTGAAAATGTTTCCCTTATTAACTCTTTTGACTATAAAAA
>NW_008410344.1:0-268 GCF_000622305.1 Nannospalax galili | reverse complement strand
ACACACACACACACACACACACACACACACACCCTATTGAGTCTGTTTTGTGGTGCTCATATGTGCATGTGATTGATCACTTGGAACTGTTTAACCTATCAAGGGGCAACTTGGAAAAAACTAATTCTCCCTGTCTCTTTAGCCATTGATCGCCTGTAGCTCTTCATCTAGAGGTGGGACCTTGTAAAAATTCCCCCTATCTACAAGTTGGAAAACAGAGTTTATCTGCCCTGACCCCCCCGACCCAAATCCATGATTACTTGAATGC
>NW_008410343.1:0-268 GCF_000622305.1 Nannospalax galili | reverse complement strand
GAGGCTCTTTAAGGCAATGTGTTTCTAAGGAATGTTTCAGCAAGCTTAAGAAACTCCAAGAAACCAAGCCGTGACTGCTCTACAGCTGTATCTGCCAGGAAGGTATCACCTTTCTGCATGCAAATGGGCATCTGAGCTCCACTCACTGGTGCTCTCCAGCACTGTGGAAGGAGACAAGAGTCTTCACTTAAAGAAAGTATGTGTGTATTTGTGCATTTTTGTTTTTGGTCTTTTTGAGACAGGGTCTCCCTGTAGTGGGGCTGGCCTG
>NW_008410342.1:0-268 GCF_000622305.1 Nannospalax galili | reverse complement strand
CCCAAGGTAGGAACTCGGGGCAGGAACCTGAAGGCAGGAGCTGGAGCACAGTCCATGGAGGAATGCTGCTTACTAGCTTGTTCCCCTGGCCCCTGCTCAGCCTGCTTTCTTTTTGCCTGCATGTATGTGAATGCGACCATGTCGTGCAACACCACAGAGGTCAGAAGAGGGATTTGGATTCCCCTGGAACAGGAGTTAAGGACAGTTTGTAGTCACAATGTGGGTGCTGGGAATCGAACCCAGATCCTCTGCAAGAGCAGCCAGTGCT
>NW_008410341.1:0-268 GCF_000622305.1 Nannospalax galili | reverse complement strand
AAAAAAATAGCAGGCTAACACCTCCACCTCTTTTTCTCTTTAATCCAATGACTGGTGAGGTTGGAGTCCACTAAGGAAGAGGCTGAACTCACAGTCCTTTCTCACTCTTTTACACCGTCAGTCTCCCTCTTGGCCACCTCCTCTGCACGGGACAGATCTAGTATTACAACAGCAGCTGCCAGGCTGCCCCTGCACCTGATATCTTCGCTCCTGGTGCCCTACTCCCAGGGCTTGTAATGTCTACTCTCGACCTTTGCCTGTTATCAAA
>NW_008410340.1:0-268 GCF_000622305.1 Nannospalax galili | reverse complement strand
TTTCTAGAATTAACAAATTTTATACAACCAAGGTGATATAAAAAGAAGTGAAGATTATAATAATGAAATGTCCACACATTGCTAGTAATTTTTCAGTGTCATCTCTCTGCACATAATGCATAGATTGGCTCTTGATTGGGAGCATGGCTCAGAGATTTTCTTCAACTTATAAAATGAGGTGGAATTGACTATGTGCCACATCCAATCTTGGGCTTCCAGAAGACGTGCTGGTTTTCTGTTTTTTTCTCCTATATTTCTGCCCTCACCA
>NW_008410339.1:0-268 GCF_000622305.1 Nannospalax galili | reverse complement strand
ATTATCCACCTTCAAAGAGGGGAAAAGTACATATAAATAGCTCATTCAACTTTCCCTGGATCTTAAGCTAAAAGCAACAGTCATTTTAAAATCTAGGGGTTAATCTTAGGTTAACAGGACTCCTGGGAATTGAAAAGACAAAAACCAAAATAAAACAAAACCCTTAAGTCATTAAAAATAAATATTATTAGTATTAGATTAAACTCTAATGCCTACTGTTTTAATGGCTCTAGTTTGTGAACAAATCATAGTACACAGAATATTTTTT